>NW_008705269.1:1089920-1093392 GCF_000326865.2 Helobdella robusta
ACCTCAGCACAGCAGCAAGTAGCTGGTAGCAACAACTGCTTAGCTGGCTCGCGAAGCGTCAAAGGTTCAACTACGCTATCTTGCTTGTCAATATTGTTTATATTATTATTATTATCATTATTGTTGTTGTTGTTGTTGTCTCGGTAGGTTTCGTTGGATGTTTCAACCACCACCCAACACCATTCATCATAGATATCATTATTATTTTTGTTTTTGTTGTTAAACTTTTGATATCATTACAATCAACACTACTATCATCATCAACGTCATCATCATCACATCATCATCATCATCATCACATCATCATCATCATCACCACCACCATCATCTTCATCATCATCATCATCGCCATCTTCCTCAGACCAAGACAAAACTTTGAAACACAGTTTGGAAGAAATGGCACAGGCCGATCCGTGCAAGTTCAACCATTCAGATCTATTCAGGTTCGTTTGTCTCTCTTTCTCTCTCCATCTCTCTTTCTCTCTCTCTCTCTCTCTCTCTTGCTATATTTTCATTTTTTCTTTCATTCTTGTTTTTTTTTATACAGGATGATCTTATTTTATTTTATTTTATTTATTTGTCTTTATATAATTTGGTTGGCGAGATAGCTCAGTGGGTAGAGAGCCATGTTCTTAAGACGTTGTTATTGCACCATGACCTGGTTCGAATACCGTCTGCCGAAACTGAATGACCATCACGTGCTATGTGCGTGTGATGCGGTGCTTGTGCGTGCCTGCCGACTGGGTGCGTGATGCGTGCGCTGGGACGAGCTGTACATCCTTTTTATGGTCGAAGAAATGATGCGAATGTTGTTTGTTCTGCGGTAACTGAGCAGTAATTGTTGCAACAACTGCGCATTCGTTTGCGTTCGTTCATCCATGGACAGGCTGCTCCAGTCATTGACCCTGGAATATAGGTTGAACGATGTCTACACATGTCTGGTAAGATGACGATGACGATGAGGATGATGGTAATGATGATGATGATGATGATGATGATGGGATGATAATGATGAGGAGGAGGATGATGATTAGAAATGATGACACGATATTGATGGTGGTGATAATAATAATAATAATAATAATAATAATAATAATAATAATAATAGTGATGATGATGATGGTTAAAGGTGGTTAAAAGTTGAAACAATAAGCTTGATAATAACTGTTGGCCAAGATGAAGCGTTGAACGCGAGAGGTTCCAGAAGACGGATTTTAAAGGAAGAAATTGCAGATGTGGCCCGCAGAATGCGTCGTGGAAAACCAAAGACTTCAATTGGACATATTATAACTCGTTGTTTTTTGCTGGCACCAACTGAATACCTCAACCGACACCAGAGAGTGGGTGGCAAGCTCCTTCCACTGGAGAACATGTGAAGAAATTAAATTTACAGTGACTGAAAAGCACTACGAACGCAAACCGGAAAAAGTTGTCCTGGCGGATGAAGTCACGTTGCTGTGGGGCGTTACTGAAGTAACAGCCGGAACGATAATGGCGGGAAGACCAGATCTACTCTATTGGAAGAAGAATACAAAAAAATTCATTTTGATTGAGATTGAATCTTCAGTAGCAGAAGATGAAAATGTTACGCCAAATAAGAATGAAAAACATCTGTAATAGCGAGACTTAGAAGTTGAAATTTCAATGATGATTTCAATGATGGGGTGAAATCTCGAAAATCTAGCTCTGGTAGATGGAGCAATGGGTGGAGTAGGGATGGAGAGTTGAAGAAGAATCCAGAAGAGGTGCCTGGAAAACTTGATGTGGTGGAGGTGCAAAAATTGCACTGTTAGGAACTGCCCACATCTGAAGGAAGGTACCCGCAGGGGGTCCTGAGGTTCATGGTCATCCAATGTAATAATAATAATAATAATAACAATAATGATAATGATGATAATAATAATAATAATAATAACAATAATGATAATGATGCAAAGATGATGATGATGATTAGGGATGGTTCAACCCGGGTCAAATATTTGTCCTGGATGAATACTGCGCCAGGTACGGTGTGAGAGGCTGCCACCGACACCTCTCCTACCTCTCAGACCTCCTTCACCACTCGGAGCAAGGTACTGCTACTGATGATGAGGGTGATGTTGATGGTGATGGTGATGATGGTGGTAGTGGTTGTGGTGGTGGTAATATATATTATTTTAGTTTTTGTAATACAGCTCTGTTAAATGCAGAACCGCTTACATATCATTTTTATAATAAACTTTTGTGCCACAAATTGCTGTGCCACCATCCCACCACACGACCCACATGCACACCACACACGCAAACAGCTTTGAGTTTCGGACTGACAGTATTCGAACCAGGTCACCGAGTAATGACATCACGAGACATGAAACTTCTATCGACTGAGCTAACTCGGTGACCAACATGACTATGGTGATGATGGTGGTGATAATGATGATGATGTTGAAGATGATGATGATGATGATAGCTGGTTATGATGAATGCTGTTGCAATGCTGTTGGTCTGTCAGATCCAGATTTTTAAAGAATAATAATAATAAAAAAAAGCTAATCACTAATTATCATTATGACATTGGCCATTGTTATTATTACTACTTCCATCTGCATCATCATCATCAGCACCACCACCCTATCAATCATTATCACCACCACCACCCTATCAATCATCATCATCACCACCACCCTATCAATTATCACCACCACCCTATCAATCATCATCACCACCACCACCCTATCAATCATCATCATCACCACCACCCTATCAATCATCATCAGGATTGATGATCGACCCAACGTTGATGCATTACAGTTTTGCTTTCTGTGCCTCGCATACGCACGGGAACAGGTGATGATGATGATGGTGGTGATGATGATGGTGGTGGTGATGATGGTGATGATGATGATGATAATGATGATGGTGATGATGGTGATGATGATGTTGATAATGGTGGTGATGATGGTGGTTTTGTTTATGACGACGACGATGATGATGGTGGCCAATATGCCGATGATGTTAATGATTATGATGATCATTGTTGTAATCACAACCACTATTACCACTATCGCCACCACCACCACCGACGCCACCACCTCCACCACAGGCCAGACGGCATGGGGACGGTGCTGCACGAGGAGAGGGATCGATTCCTCGACATGAAGGAGCGCTTGAGGCTGCTGCTCGAGTATCAGATCACTAACTTCAGGTGGTGGTGGTGGTGATGATGATTGGTAGGGTGGTGGTGGTGATGATGATTGGTAGGGTGGTGGTGGTGGTGATGATGATTGGTAGGGTGGTGGTGGTGGTGATGATGATTGGTAGGGTGGTGGTGGTGGTGATGATGATGATTTTGTCGTTGTTATTGATAAAAATGAGGATGAAAATGTCGGTCATGATAATGATGGTTTTATAAAAGTCAACAAGACGACGATGATGATGATGATGACGACGATGGTGATGATGATGGTGATGATGATGGTGATGATGATGGTGA
>NW_008705269.1:1093442-1101863 GCF_000326865.2 Helobdella robusta
TCACCACCATCATCATCACCATCATCACCATCATCATGCAACAACATCATCATCACCACCACCATAAACATCCTCACCATCATCATCGACATCACCATCATTATTATCGTCGTCATCATCATCATCATCAACAGTCCAATAATAAAAATTTTAATATTAAAATATTATTTTTATAAATGATACTTTTACTGCTTCTATTATTATCGTTACTACTACTACTAATAATAACAATAACAACAACAATAATAATACTAATAATAATTATAATAACAATAACAATACAAATAATAACAACAAGGTGTTGATGAAGGACATCGTGACCCCGGTGGCACTGGAGGAGGTCAGGGGGGTCATCAGGAGGTGCCTCGAGAACGCTGCCCTCGTCAACTACACCAAGATCACTGAGACCATGAAACTCGAAGGTGTGCGTGTGTGTGTTTGCATGTGTGTGTGTATCAGTGCGTGTGTGCGCGCGTGTGTGTGTATGCGTGCGTGTGTGCGTGCGTGTGTGTGTGTCTCATTAGCATAAATTATTATCTAATTAAAAAATTATTAAGTTATCTATATGAATTAAGATAAAATAAAAATTATTACCTCATTATTAGCATTACTACCTCATCAGCATAAATCAGGGGTGGGGGCAAACTTTTTGCCGTGAGGGCCGCATTGAGAACTATTTTACCTTTGAAGGGCCGCACATGTACTTAAATAGCAAATTTTTTCGACCCGGGGGAGAACTTTTTAGGATTTGTGGTTTCATTTTTTGGTCCTAATGTCTGGCTGACGATCGAGCCGTAGTTTGCATAAATTAATCTCTGGTTAACATGCATCGTTGATTTCATAATTTTTACAGCGATTCTCTTGAGTTGACTTCAGAAACAAAAGCTGCATACTGCAATCTCATTAGCATATTTATCATCTCATTAGCATAACTTATAATTTCATTAGCATAACTTATAATCTCATAAGCATAACTTATAATCTCATTAGCATAACTTATAATCCCATTAGCAGAACTTATAATCTCATTGGCATAACTTATAATCTCATAGCATAACTCATAATCTCATTAGCATAACTTATAATCTCATTGGCATAACTTATAATCTCATTAGCATAAATAATTATCTCTATTCACCAGCATGAATTATAATCTCACTAATATAACTTTGTTAATCCGCATAAACTGGATCTCATTGAGATGCATAAATTCATGTACGTACATGGGTTTGTGCAAGGTCAATATATGACATTATTATTATTATTACCATTAATTCAGTAGTATAAATTATCATCTCATTAGCATAAATTATGTTAATAGATTCGATGATGACGTGCGATGACGCTGATTGTAAGAAGAAGCTGGAGAGCCTGATGAGGCTGGCAGAGATGTGCATCGAGGTGCTGCAGCAGAAGGAGGAGTACCATGCTGAGGTGGTGGTGGTGGTGGTGGTGATGGTGATGGGGATGATGGTGGTTATGATGGTGGTGGTGGTGGTGAAAAAAATAATTATAACAATAATATAATAGAAAACAACAACACTAACAAATAATAATAAGCATAAAAATGATGACAATGGTGGTCTTGATGATGATGATGATGATGTGACGTCATTCATACATGCATGCATTCATGCATGCATGTTTACCTGCCTGCAGAGACGCACACATACACACAACGAGACTCAGACATACACAAACACAGACGCACACACACACACAGACACAAAAATACTCGTGAATGGCTTTTTGCAATCTCTGTAGGACAAAAATGTGAAAGGCATTGCATTATTAGATTCTCAAGACGTTACGATAGTTATGATGGTGGTGACTACGGTGATGATGACGTCATGAGGATGAGGATGAATGATGATAATGATTATGATGATGACGATGGCGCCTCACCAGCCACCACAAACACACCACAAACACTCCGACACAACTCGACCACCACAAACACTCCGCAAATAATTTTTTGCTACACAACGTTTGCACCATTTTGTAAACATGTCTCCATCAAACACCACAAAAATTTCCCCTCTACACACTGCACCTTCCTATCACACACAACACCTCCCACCACACACCACACCTCCCACCACACACCACACCTCCCACCACACACCCCACCACACACCTCTCACCACATACCACACCTCCCACCACACACCCCACCACACACCACACCTCCCACCACACACCACACCTCCCACCACACACCACCCACCACACACCACAACTCTCACCACACCCCACAACGCATCACCAACAGGCATTCGCTTGGTTCAGTGACCTGATGGTAGAACACTCTGAAATTTTCTGGTCCCTATTCGCTGTAGACATGGACTCGATCCTGGAGATGCAACATCCGGATTCATGGGACAGCTTCCCGCTCTTCCAGATGCTCAATGACTACTTGCACAGCCACGGTCAGTCAGTCAGTCAGTCGCACTGATGATGGTGATGATGATGCTGCTGTTCCTAATAATAATAATAATGATAATAATAATGATGATGATGATGATGATGATAATAATAATAATAATAATAATAATGATAATAATGATAATAATAATGATAATAATAATGTGAACTCTTTTATTTTCCAAAGACAGAGCATAAGTAAAATCAAAATATTGACAATAAAATAAAATTGAATATAGTTAAATATACAGTTAGATGAATAAAATAAAATAAAATAAAGATAAAGTGTTAGAGTAATACGGATAGTCATCATTGCTCGTCATCTTATGAAAATAAGTAAGTACCATGATGATAAATAGTATAAAAAACTTCACTCATTGTTTCTATCACAGTACAGAGCATATGATGACGAAATTACACTGTTAATCAAGCTAAATCTAAAATAATCGGTCCATGTTATATCAATTAAAGACATATTAAAAGGATTGTAAAAGCCAATTAGCGATATTTCAAAGGTATTAATTAAAATATTGCAATGCTTAAAGTCATCAATAATATTATCTTTCAAATTACCAATATATTTATTCATTTTAAATTGTTTTGATTTTATGAAGTTATTTTCATGGCAGACAGTCAGTTCAAGTATCTCGATCTTGTCTTTGTTGCGGACAGCAATGTCAGAACGGAATGATCTGAACAAGTCTGTTATTGGTCGTATCTTTTCCCCTTTCAAATTTGAGATAACCACGGAGTTATAGACGTAACATCTCGGCGTGCCGTTTCAACGATTTTATGTTGAGGCCACCAGTTTTATACGGCAGCGAGCTAACTTCGGCGATGCAACTGCTTATGGGCAGTGATAGCCATTCTCTTACTGTTTCTGTCACAAGGCGGTCCAGTGTGTTTTCTATCCAGGTTAGCGAAATATTGTAGGTACGTAGTTCAAATGAGATTTGAGTAGGGACAAAACGCCTAAGAATTTCCAGCTTCCATTGAACAGTTATATCCAGTCCACCAATTTTCCTCAGCATAACCTTGAGCTTATTGTGCAGTTTGTCTTTCTCTCTGGTATCTTTGCCCTCAAAATCGTACATTATTCCTAAGTACGTAAAACCTTCGTTAATATTCACCCGGGGAATTATTTCATCATCTATTGTCAATTGAGGCAAAAACTGCTCATACTTTCCGTCCAGCTTTCTCATCCCAAATGTACAGCATTTGTCAGTTCTCAGCTTCATACCTGTCCATTTGCACCATGCTTGGCTGAGATTGATCAATCTCTGGGCTCTCTCGGAACTGTTAGCAATGATTGCCGAATCGTCGGCAAACTGAAACCAGCCTCTGGATTTTAGATTGGCTGTTGGTCCCCATATGTATCCGCATTTTCATCTTTGCCGTTTGACTTCTAGCATTTTCATTAGAGGATTGAAACAGAGGTTAAAAATCAATGGTGAGCCTGGGTCACTTTGTAGGACCCCCTTTTTACTTGAATTGGGGAGGTTAATTTGTTGCACGCCGATACAGTTATCGAGTAATCGGCGTATATTGATCTAAATAGATTGCTGGCCTGGTTTGGGATGTGGTGATAACTTAGGATAGATGAAATTAGATCATGGCTAACCTCGCCAAATGCATTTCTTAAATCTAGGAGGGTAACAATGATTGTCCTCTGATGTCTCTTGGCGTCCTTTAGAAGGTGAGATAGTAGTTGCGTGTGTTCAGCTACACCGCCAACTTTGGGGTAGAAGCCTTTTTGGATGTTTTTATTAATGAAGTTGTTTGAATCTAAATATTTGTATATTCTATTGTTTACAAATGTTGAGAAAATTTTATAGAATACTGGTTGAAGTATTATTGGCCTGAAATTCGCTGGGTCGTTGGCGTTTCTCTTTTTGTAGATCAGTATGGTCAACCCTTTTCTCCAGCATGTAGGGATCGACGACCTTCTCCAACACTCAACCAGTAATAGATGAAGGATTGTGCGAAGTATGGGACATTTTTTGAGAATTATTATTGACATTTGATCTAGAGGACAAGGAGATGCTTTCGACTTGCATTTCTTGATTATTGAGAATATTTCATTGTACGTAGGAGGATTGGTATTGCAGGCAATTGAAGGGATCGTTAGAGGTTCGATCCAATTTGGAAGGCGATATTTATTGTGAAATGGGTCTTTTAAAATTTTGTTGAAAAATTTGTTGGCTTCTTCGACGCTAAACAGTGGTGACAGAGCGGTTGTCGGATTTAGTAATTTTTCACACGTTGCCCAGAATTTTTGTTTTAATTGGCTTGTGATATTGACTGTTTTTTCAGCTTTTATCGCTTTTGCTGATGATATTTTTGATCTAATATGTTTGCTCAGCGTGCTAATTTGGACGTTAAAATTGTGGCTGTTACGGCATAGCAGCTTTAATTGTTTCAATTCTTACCTTAGTTTGTTGATTGGTTTATCGAGTGATGTTATTGAGCTTGATTTTTGATTAAGAGTGCCGTAATTTGATGCGAAATAATTGTATATTAGTGTTTGTAGAGTGGTAGTGAAGTTATTGATGTCAGTAATGTTTGGCAGTGTTGCTATTTGAGAGTGGAAGTATGCATTGGCTTCAAGCCAATGAGTTGTTGTTTTGGGTAGTTTTATCCCTGGGAGTGGTGTATTGTTCGTGATGTTGTTTGCCGGTGGCGATGATGTTGGCGGCGGTGGAGATTCTTTCTGTTGCATCAGAGATGACGTCAATTTGGAATCCGCTTCTGGATCATTTGGAGATTTTCTCAAATTTTGCAAGTCCTTGAATGTTTTGCACGATCGTTGGTGCATTCGCAAACCTTTTCTCCCTTTACATCGTCTACCACAGCAACAAGTTGTTAAATTGTTATCAGTACCAACGGCAATATTATTATTTAAATTATCGGCCAGTAAATTTGGAGAAATTATGATATTGTCACCTGTTTGTAAACGTGCATTATTGTAATTGTTACTGTTTGCAGTAGATTTTGTACAACGCCAGGAGTGGCTTCCGAGTTTAACAAAATCTCTAAAGCAATATGGGCATTTTGCAACTTAATTATTAAAATTAAGTTAAAAATTATAATTAAATTTAATAGATATTTAGAATTAGGAAAAATTAATATCATTTTATTCGTCATAATTTTTCGCAATTTTTATACCTATTTTTTTATACTTTAAAACGATATAAAACTCGATTAATGTAACTAAAATAGTGAGCTAGTAAAAGTATTCTCGTATTTCGCAATACAATAATAATAATAATAATAGATGATGATGCCTTTCATAATAAAAATAACAATGATAGATGATGATGATGGTGCTGTTCATAATAATGGGAACATCATTTTATTTTCATCATAAATCACATTTTCAAAAAATTTGTCAATGAATTAAAATTTAATAAAAGTAAAACTGTTTTAAAATTAAGAATTAAAATATTCTACGAAGCTCGACATCCTAAAGAAGAATGCATACAACAAGAAAGGATTAGTTCTAAATGATGCATTCAATTAGTATTTCTGTCACAATAAATGGCATACGATGACGATATTGCAGAGTACATGAGACTATTGTTAAATTGGTCAGACCAAGTTAAGTCGATTAATGTCAAATTGAAGTACTTAAAAAAGCCTAGTGGCGAAATTTCGAAAGTGTTCATTAATATTTTTAAATATTTAAAATCGTCAAGTAAATTATCGTGCAAATTAGAATATTTAGATATTTTATATTGTTTGGAATTAAAAAAGTTCGATTCGTGGCAGACCGTTAGTTTCAATATTTCGATTGTGTTGCCGCAGAGCAATGCGATGGTAGTGAGCGGATATCTTTGCAGTTCGTGTCAGCAAATATTGAAACCTCTGGTCCCGCACACGATTTTAGTGTTTCTACGATTATATTCAAAATGTTGTCGTGGCGTGTAGTGTATCTATTCAGTGCCACCATCGAGTTGCAGTTGGACAGAACATGCTTGTTGGTTTGCCTTTCATTGCAGAGCAGACAAAGGGCAGTTGACGATTTCCCCCATCTAATCAGATTAGCATTCGTGGGGAGCTGTTGGATGAGACTTTTTCTGACGAATTTAAATAGGGTCTCTGGTAGACTTTCAGTGAACTTTGACCAGTAAGCAATTCTAGTCGTGAAAATGTGGTTTTTTTATCGATTTCAGAAGCGTCCCTTGGCAGCGGAGCGACAGCAAATGTTTTAGTTCTGCATTTTCTTGTTGAGTCATTAGCGCTTTGAGTGTCGGTTTGATATCCTTTGTGTCCGGTAGCAAGTTGTCAATCTTTGTGTAGCTATTGTGCGACTCACTCCATAAACACTTTAGTTCATCTTTGCCGTTTGACTTCAGATAGTTTCGGAGTTTCAATCTTAACGATTCGGCAAAGTTTTTGAGTGATCTAACGTTTAGACCTCCTGATTTACTGGGGAGCGACAAGCTTTCTGATAGGCAGCTGCTAATTGGCAATGACAACCATGCTCTAACCGTATCGGTAACCAGTAGATCCAGGTACGTTTCAATCCAGGTTAGCAAAACGTTGTAGGCGCGAAACTCAAATGCAAACTGTGATGGAAGGTAGTATCTTAATATTTTCAATTTTAGTTGTACTGTTGTCTTTAATTCAGTGACAGTTGCTAGTATTGTCTTCAGTTTGTTGATCATTTGGCTTTTGGCCTCTGTGTTGCTTCCTTCGTGATCGTACAATTTACCAAGATATACGAAGTGGCCTCTAATGACAACTTGAGGGATATGTTTGTCATTAATGGACGGCACCGGAGAGAACTGTTCGTAAACACCGTTTCGTTTTCTCATCCCAAATGAGGAACACTTGTCAATCTTCAAAGTCATTCCAGTCGCTGTGCACCATGCCTGATTCAAGTTAATTAATTTTTGTGCACTTTCTGTGCTGTTAGCAAAAATCGCCGTGTCATGCTCTTGTTTTCAAATTATCTGTGGGACCCCAAATGTATCCACATTGTTGGAATTCAGCTTTTTCAACTACTTTCATTAGGGGATTGAAGCAGAGGTTAAAGAGCAGTGACGACACGGGATCTTCTTGGAGCACACCTCGATTGACTGGAATGGGGGATGTTAGTTGGTCGGCTCCGGATACCGTTATTGAATATTTAGTGTATATGTCTTTAATTAGTCTGCTTATGTGAGATGGAATGTGATGATAGTCCAGAGTTGATAAGATGAGACTGGGACTGACCTTACAAAATGCGTTTCAAAGGTCTAGTAGGGAAACAGTTATTGTTCTTTGGTGTTTTCTCGCATCGTTGAGAAGGTGAGTGAGAAAGTTGATGAAAGATGAAAATATTTTGTGTAGTGTAGGTTGAGGTTGCATAATAATAATAATAATAATAATAGTAATAATAATATTACAATAAAATATTTTTTTTTGGCCACAAAATTTGATAAAATCAAGGGCACGGGATGGCTGTGAGGAGTCTTTGAGACTTATCGAGCTCAGCCACCTTTTCAAAATATGATGTATAATTTTCAGTTTCATACACACACACACACACACACCACACACACACACACACACACACACACACATACACAACAAAAATAATAACAACAAACATTAAGGACAACAACAAATACAACAATAATAATAACAACAAACAATAATAATAACAACACACAGTAAGAACAACAACAAACATAACAACAATAATAACAACAAACAGTAAGAACAACAACAAACAGTAAGAACAACAACAAACACAACAACAATAATAACAACAAACAGTAAGAACAACAACAAACAGTAAGAACAACAACAAACACAACAATAATAATAACAACAAACAGTAAGAACAACAACAAACAGTAAGAACAACACCAAACACAACAATAATAATAACAACAAACAGTAAGAACAACAACAAACAGTAAGAACAACAACAAACACAACAATAATAATAACAACAAACAATAATAATAACAACAACAAACAGTAAGAACAACAACAAACACAACAACA
>NW_008705269.1:1101913-1107317 GCF_000326865.2 Helobdella robusta
GTTATGAACAACAACAAAATCATCATCATCATCATTATGAACAACAACATCATCATCATCGTTATGAACAACAACATCATCATTATAAACAACAACATAATCATCATCGTTATGAACAACAAAACATCATCATCATCATCATTATGAACAACAACATCATCATCATTACGCTAAAAATTTACTATGTATGGGCTTTTCCTTATTCGTTCGCGAAGTTGCAAGGAGTTAACTTTCATTCTTTTGTATAATATCATTATAACTGGTGTCAATATTATTAATATTATATGATTATTAATATTATTTATTATTATCATTATTATCATTAATATGATTATTATTATTATTATTCTGTTACCAGCTCGTGACATCTCCTTCGCTTCTATTAAATTCTCTGTCAGTATTTCCATCACGGATCCTTCAGGCATAATAATTCAAAAATAAATCATTCATTTGAGTTATATATATATATATATAAATTTATATATATATTTATATACTTTAATTTATATACTTTCTATACCTCACTTTTTGCTTATGTTTTTATATTATTTCTTATATATTTTGTAAATGTTTTTATGTGTGTATATATATATATATATATATATATATATATATATATATACATACATATATATATATATTTGATATTATATTTATTGTGATGTTTGCCATTGTGTTATAGTACGTTTAAAGCTTCAACACACACACACACACACAAACACACACGCACGCATTTTAAAGCTTCAACACCACACCCACACCCACACACACACACACACATACACACACACACACACTATATATATATATATATATAATATGGATATTTATTTAAAATTTATATTTATTTTTTGATAAATTTTGAATAAATTTTTTATTTGAAAACTTTATTAATATTGAAACATCATTGATGTTGTTGTTCTTGTCATTATCATTATCGTGCTTGTTGTTGTTGTTGTTGTTTCTTGCAGTTGTTGTTGTTGTTTATTTTTGATAAACACTTTTAATATCTCGTTCAGTCCAATTTCATATATAATTTAATATACAACATTTAATTCCTACATACACACATACATGTTTACTTTACATACATTTCTTTATTTGCATTCTATCTATATTTATACACATGTAAACATTGTACACATAATGTATATATATACATATACATATACATATATATATATATATATATATATATATATATATATATATATATATATATATATATATATGCAATATTTGATAAAATCTACCGAATGTTCAGCTTTTGAAAGTTTTTGATTTTCTAACGAACGAATAAGACGAAGTAGAGTAAAAGCACTTTGCACACACGGAGAATTGTAAAACCTTGAAATATCCCTATATAAACGCTGATGATAAGTAGAATCGAAATATGCCCATATACGACTCACCATGAACACCAAGGATTTTCTTAATAATTTTAATAAATTGGATAATAATTACAAAATTACTGTTAGAAATATTGAAAAGCTCATCCGTAAACTTCCAAAAGCTAAAAATTTTGTAGATTTTATCAAATATTGCATCAATTATGGTCTCCTTCCAGCCACACACACACACACATACACACTTATATATATATATATATATATATATATATATATATATATATATATTTAGGAACGAGGTTTTCAGAAATGCAAATTTCATTGAAATTGTTTGCCCATTTTGCATTAATTAACTTCTTTATAAGACATTCAACGAGGCGGTATTGTTTGAGTTCATATTTATCTAAAACTGGAATAAAGCTTTTTTCACCAACATTTTTTCAACCATGTTAAAACTTTTATAAAATTTCTATATTTTAATTATTTTACTAAACATTTTATTTAAATTACATTATTTTATTTATATAATCTACATAAACTTTAGTTATTATGATATTTACAACAAGGTTAATTTATTTCACAATTTAATACATATTTTATTTTCTATATTTTCACATTTTACATTAGACATTTATTTTAATTAAATTATATGTTTAAACAATATTTAGGCTCTGAAGATGGCATTACGCCGAAACAGCGCTGTTAGCTTTATTCCAGTTTTAGATAAATATGAACTCAAACAATACCGCCTCGTTGAATGTCTTATAAAGAAGTTAATTAATGCAAAATGGGCAAACAATTTCAATGAAATTTGCATATATATATATATATATATATATATATATATATATATATATATATATATATATCTTTTTCTTTTTTTGGATACACATTTACTGAAGTAACTAGTTATATCTCAATATTGCAAGATAATGATTACTGATTATTATAGTATATACTGAAAGATTATTTTGTTCTAATAAAATTACATTATTATCGAATTTATTTAATTAATGGTTAAAAAGGGTTGAACAAAAAGTTTTTATTAAATTACTCAAAAATTAACAAATAAAAGTAATAAAATTCGATTAAACCCATCAATCCATCAATCAATGATCCTCCTTTTTCCATCAGGAGACCGTGGAAGTCGATGGTGTATACCTAAGCATGCTTTTTACATTTCTTTTTTTTCTTCCCAAAAACCTTTTCTATCTTTGGCCAGTTTCATTGAATTCAGAATACCAACACCAGTCCATTCAGTAATGTCATCTATCCATTTCTTTGCAGGTCTACCAACTTTTTTCTTCCAATCTCTTTTCCTCATTAGTACCATCTTAATCAATCTATCTTCTCTCATTCTACAAATGTGTCTAAAAAAATCCCAATTTTCTTTCTTTGACTTTGTCATATAACACTTTTCTGTCTTCCAAGTTGATTTCTGATGGTTTCATTCTTACTTTCTGCCTCCAACTGATTCCCAACAATTTCGATAACACTTCATCCCAAATGCTTTCAATCTGTCTTTGTCTCTTCTCTTAATTTTCATGTCTCACATGCATAGAGCAAGCTCGGAAAAACGCAAGATTCTATCATTCTCAATCTTGTTTTTAAAGATATATTTCCACTTTTCCATATTTTCTTCAATGATGCGAACATTCCATGGGCTATTGCTATCCATCTGTAAATTTCTTTTTTGCAGTTGTTGTCACAGGTTATAAGACGGCCAAAATACACAAACTGGTCGACTCGAGTTTTTCTGAATCTATCTGAAATTCCGCATTGTTTCTACCTTTCCCCGTAATCACCTTCGTTTTGTCTTTGTTGAAATGCAACCCGTGGTCTGATAGAAAAAAACCGTTTGGATATTTTTTAATCAGCATGTTCTAATTTATTTTTACAGATTAGGGGCCGTCCATAAAGGATGTCACTCTTCAAGTGGGGGGAGGGGGTCCAAATATTTGTGACGAGGGGGGTAAACGCAAGTGTGACGTCCATTTTTTTTTAAATAAAAAAAAAACAATAAATAAATTTTCTTTTATATATATGCGCATAAATGAATATTAAAGTTTTCAAGCGAGCAAATAGCTCATGAATATTAATTAATGGAGGAGTCAAATTTAAATGCCATCGTTAAAGTTGAAGATACGTGGACGAACAATCACAATGTTTATCTAAAGCACTTTCTAAAAATTTTGCTTTCAAAACGCCCGTGCAGGACAAGTTGAGGACCAAGATTGACATCATAAATAACGATTTAAATGCTCTTTACAAACGAAAATTCGCTGGCATGTTGTCTATTGAGCGGTCTGAACAGTTAAGGGAATGCGAAAAGAAGAAGAAAAATCTGGAAAAGACGTTACATGTGAAATTTCAAGAACAGACCCGCAAAAAAAGTGATAATCAAAAACCAAGACTTGACGAACTTTGTAAAAGGGGGGGGGGGTAAAATTTTGTGACATGCTTATTTTGGGGGGTTGGTCGATTTGTGACAGTTTGTGACACGTGGGAGGGGAAGGGTAAAAAAAACGTTAAAAAGCGTGACATCCTTTATAAGAAGCTGCTTATTTTATGCCAAGATATCCTCAAAAAGTTTATTTTGTTCGGTGTTATTTTACATGTATGAATCAAATACTTTTTTTTATAAATTATTCGTTTAGATTAACTTTTTAACACTTTTAAAAGTGAACCACAACTTTAATAATCATGGGTGCTGGTTCTAGTAAGAAAATCGATCTAATAACTCAAATTCCGTTATCCGGACAAGAAAATAATGAAAAATTAGTGCCGTGGCTGTTGTACAATGCAAACGTCAGTGACGAAAGTGATGGATTCGTGACGGAAAGTGTCTCCATATTTGATTACGTTGATGACCCCAACAGCAGGAATGCCTGCCTGGTTGATACTTTGCTTTTATTTTAATAATAATAAAAAAAAATTTAATTTTTTGTATCAAATATTTTATTTTAGAGCAGTTTGAAAAAATTATTATCTGATCGTTTATAAATTAAAATTATAATTTGGATATCTTCATTTAGTAATTGTTTTACATTTAAAATTTTAAATGATTTAATGTTTAATTTAATATTAATTAAAAAGAGTAGAATGTATAAAAACAGAATAATATATATATATATATAATTTATATATATATATATATATAATTTTTACAATATTCTATAAATTCTACCGAATGTTTGGTGTTAATATGTTTATTTATAGTTCGTTTTTTTGATTTTTCTCACTAAAGTTTTTTAGAGAACTTATAGTTTATTTATTTATTAAAATTCAAAATAAACTTATTTTCCAAATTCATGCTACAAATGCTCCGAATGAATCATCATCAGTGCAATTTAATTTATATATGGAAATATTCACTTTGTCAAAGTGAACTTAGATGGAAATTAGGTGTCAGATTTTTTTATTGGCTGGTCCATCTTTGTTGTATACATATATATATGGATATATATATCCATATAATATATATATATATATATATATATTATATGGCTAATAATATTAGCTAATATGTGAATCAAGCAAACCACTGAACCAATCAATTTTTTAAAACCTCTGCAGATACTAAAGACCCTACGTCACCCAAACATCATCCAACTCCACAAGTACCACAGTACGCCAACTATAACAGCAACAACAGTACTTAACAACGCGTACAATGACCATCAGAATACATGTTACTTAGTAACAGAGCCTCTTACACCACTTGTCAATTGCATCAGTAATTTGAATATCCATGAAATACTAGCAGGAATTTTTGACGTCATGAGTGCTCTCAAGTTTCTACATTATAATGTCAGTGCATTTATAAATTTTTTTTATTATTCTCTTAATAGTTTGCAGTACTTTTCAGATGTATTAACAACACACACACGCGCACGCAAAACATATATATATATATATATATATATATATATATATATATATATATATATATATATATATATATATATACAGATACACACACACACACCCAAACAAATACACACAAACGAACACACACACACACAATGCGTGCCACTTATACGTATGTGAGTCCA
>NW_008705269.1:1107367-1124867 GCF_000326865.2 Helobdella robusta
TTTTCACATAATATGTAGCGATTTTCCAATGGTCATAACTTTTACTTTTTTACTATATTTAATTTTATTTTAATATTTGTTTGTTATTATATTATTGTATGTTAATTGTGTTAGTACATGTTGCTTATGTTTCTACGTTTTGCTAATTTTGGAAAGGTAATTTTTGTTTAAATAGGCAAAGATAATCCACAACAATGTAGCCACACTATCAGTTTTCATTGGGTCTGATCATGCTTGGAAGTTGGGCTGTTTTGAAAGGGCAACTAGTAGTAATAGTGTGGCTACGACTGCCACTGCAGCTGCCGCTACTACTAATACTGCCAAGCAACAAACGGCAAAGTGTGAAGTATTTGCACCTGACAGAGATGGCTTTGTTGCATTCATAGAGGAGATTGCTGATCTTGATTACTTTAATTTAAATGGTATTTTTAAATATTTTTTCAATTTCAACATGAATTATAATAAGTTGGAAACATTTTTATAAAAATAATTGTACATTTAACAATGACATTAATGAAACAATTTGTATTGGACCTTTTTAATTTTTCATCCATTTAAATAAACAGAAAACAACGTGAACATTTTAAAGGAGGTTGTTGAAGAGATTAAAAACCGGGCAACAAGTGGAGATGATGACGTCAATGATGATGTCATTGATGATAGTTATCCTTGCAATGAACATTGCAGTCATTTTCTCAACAGCACAAACATCCTCAACAAATCTGACTTTGTACAAATTTTATCATTTCTTAAATTCATTGTTTTAAAGTCAAAAGAGGAGAAAAAAGAATTTTTTAAGTTGGTTTTTTTTGTGAAATATTTTTTTTTTATATTTTCAAGTTTATTAAGCTGGCTTATAATAAGATAAATACCATTATTACTACTTGTTACAACAGCTCCCATTGCTGTTATATTGTAAAGAAAATTAATTTTGTTGCTACTAGATCATTGGTTCCCAAACTCCAAGCATTACCGGAGGAATTAGTAACTAAAAGATTGCTGCCACTACTAACACAGAGATTCGTATTTCTCGACGAGACGGCATGTTCTGAATTCTTACCAAAATTTTTAACCCCCAGACCAGCCACCATTCTGACATCTGGTGAGTGGGTACTAAGTGAAGAATCATTTCGCACATCCCTGGTGCCTTTGCTCTTGAAGATATTTACGATTAGGGAGACTTATGTTAGGCTGGTTCTTCTGGAAAATTTTAAAAGTTATTGTCGTTGTATCGGGGAGGAAGACCTGAAGACGTTTGTCTTGGACGAGGTTATTATTATTATTATTATTTATTATTAATATCAATCTTCGTTTATAGTCTCCATCCGTTATGGGTCGGACTTTTTTTTATTCCATTCATCAGTTTATAATTATTTATTATTAATAATTATTTATAATTAATACTATATTATATATCAATATTTGATTAATACAATTTCAATTGCAAAAAAAATTTTATTTTATCTCCCAATTTTGTAGCTTCTATTGAGCTCAAGAGAAAGTGACGACAAATTAGTCGAACATTCCCTAATTGCTCTTTCCTGTTTGGTCCCTATTTTAGGCGGAAATGTTGTTATGGGAAGCCGTAGGACGAAATATTTTTTTGATGGAAATGTCAAGGTTGGATTAGAAATTAATTAATTTTATAAATTAGTGAAAAACGTTGGAATGATTGTATCAGAGTGAGTTTTATGTAAAATGAATTGAAATATCAGCTGTTTGTTATTCTGTTGTTGTTATGTGCCGTAACTTCAGTGAAAACGGTCGTTTCAAAGTGATATTTATGAAAAGCCTTTTTTAAAAAGTTTTTTCTTGACAATCTTAACAATAGCAATACTGATATTAATTCGAACAATTGCAGCAACAACCACTGAAACCTTGCATGGACCCTGGTGTTGACAACTTGCAAGAGGTACTAAACAAAACGAAAAACAGCAAAAAACATAATCATCGACAACAACATCTACAACTTCACCAACAAAGACACTACAATAAATTGAACGTAAACTCCAAAGAATGTTCTGCAGATATTTCTGCAGTGCCAAATGAGAACACAGTCAACCAAACATTAACTGACTTAACAGCAAACACCAACACAAATACTACAACTACAAACAATGACTTAATCATCAACAACAACGACATTGACTCCATTACAATAACAGCCAACAACAACACAGACGTTGACAAACAACAACACAAATATCTTCAACGACCAATTGCAATTATTGAACCAAAAACTAACTACCACAAACCAACTCTCAAAGAGTTGATATCCATTAAAAATGATTGTGAAGATGATGATGATAAAAATGACAGAAAAGAAGATACAGATACAGACGATGACGCTTACCAAAACATCACCGATAACATGAACACTAATTCACCATCTACTAACATTAAAACTGAAATATTTATAATTCCATACAGCCTGACTGGCCACACAGATAAAAACAGAAGCATTAACCCCTCAGATCGTACAAAACCTTCTCAAAATTTCCAACTCCCCAGAAACAACGGAGGAGCTATGAAACTGACAACAACATCACAACCACCTCACAACCCATCAAACAAAAGCTCTACAACAACAATTGAAACACTAGTACAACAATCACCATCGAAGAACATACAATCACCAGCAACACCGACTCAGAAAAATATTGAAATTAAATTCGACGAAGAAAAAAACCAGATGATGGGTAACATTGCAGATAAGACAAATTCGGCATGGGAGGATATGTGGGAATCTGTAGATGAACCTGAAGACATGAAAAAGAACCAATTAATACTACCTAAAATTACAAAAAGTGAAACTATAACTTCAGCTTCCAGCAGGAAACAACAACAAACATCAGCATCATCAGCAATTACTCCTACATCGAGAGCACCTACTTCTACATCAATAAAACAAACTGACAAAAATACCAACTTCTTAAAAGTTAAGCATGCGATGGATCAACCACTTGGCTACGGCTATGATATAAAAATGGTTGAAATTAAGAAAAAAACTCCAGAAAATGATGCCAAAAACGATGATTTCGACTTATTTTCTGAACTAATTCCTAATATTGATTTCAGAAAAAGTGAAATTTTAATTGAAAACAGCTTGAATAGAAAATCTAGCACCACTGGCCTCCCCACAAATTCCACTCGCGACATTACTCCTACTAGTGCTAACAGCAATCTTAATTACGATGCTATCAATTATAGTCCTGATAGTATTTATAGTAATAATAATAATAATAACAATAACAATAATAATTGTAACAAATACAACAATAATAATAACAACGATATAGTTACTGCTGCGTCACCTACAACGAATTATAAACTTTTCCAAAGAACTGATAATGATTGGGGTGATTGGAATAATGATGATGACGATATTATGTTATGATAATGAGGTTGACTGGTGGGAGGTTTTAGGTTGATTTCAGTTTGGTTTTTGTTTGTATAAAATTTGTTCAATTTTCAATCTGCATTCCATATAAGCTTATATGTACGTGCAATATTTGATGAAATTTACCGAATTTTTTTAGCCTCTAATTCACGAGCCATATTCAAATGTTGCATCAATTATGGTCTCCATCCGGCCTTAATATAAATATATTAATATATATATAAGCATATATATATATATATATATATATATATATATATATATATATATATATATGTTGGAATTATTATCCAAGTTCATCCTGAAAATTTGATAAAGCTGTTGTTATCTAAATTCATCATGCAGATAGGCCTTATTTCGATTTTTCACAAATCATCTTCAGTGCAATTTCTTTAGGCAAAGCAAAGTTAGTTACTAACCATTCTTTGTTGGATGTTTATTTGTGGTTTATTTAAATCTTCTGCAATTTTTAGATGTATTGTGTGACTGTTTTCAATAAAGAATGATCTGCATGAGGAATTTGAATAGCAACAGTTTTATTAAATTTTCATGATGAACTTGGATAATAATTTTATTTTCAATTCCCAGAAAATTTTAGTAAGGAAAATTGAAAAAAACAAACTTTAAATTGATTAATGCCAACGATTCGGTAGAATTCATACAATACTGCATATATGTATATATTTTGGATTTAGACTATCATAAATACAATTATTTATAAAGATCACTGCGTTTTTGACTATATATATATATATATATATATATATATATATATATAAATATATGTGTATACATATACATACATACATCTCTACAAATCTTTTTCTAGGTTCTAACGATTTACTATAATCCAAACAAATAATAAGTTAAAAATGTTGTGAATACGTAAAATAAAATTTGAGGCACTCGTATGATCATTTCAAGTTTTGTTTTTACCTACTTCACTTTTAAATTTTAAACTAAAAGTAAACTTACGTCTCATTAAATGCTTTTAAAATTCCATTCAAGCGAAATTATTATTGTTTAATTAATAAGTAATTGAAATTTCGATTAATTAAAAATGCGTCACGTAACTTTTGTAGACTTTGTTGAGCTGGAGTTCGAGGGCAACGTCATGAGCAAGGCCCTCGTCATGGGGGACGTCGACAACGATGGGGTTGGTCGTTGGTGGGATGGTGGTTTGCTTGTTCACAACCGTCGTTCTTGTTAATAATAATAATAATAATAATAATAATAGTATGGTGGTTGATAATAATAATAATAGTATGGTGGTTGATAATAATAATAATAATAGTATGGTGGTTGATAATAATAATAATAATAATAGTATGGTGGTTGGTAATAATAATAATAATAATAGTATGGTGGTTGATAATAATAATAATAGTATGGTGGTTGATAATAATAATAATAATAGTATGGTGGTTGATAATAATAATAATAATAATAGTATGGTGGTTGGTAATAATAATAATAATAATAGTATGGTGGTTGATAATAATAAAAATAATAATAATAGTGTGGTAATTGATAATAAAATAATATTTGTTGTTCTAATGTTTGTCAATTGTTTTAGCTTATTTTATTGCCATAATAATGGCATAATTTAATTAATTATTTTCTTTTCCAATTTATAATATAAAATTAATATAATTTATTTATATATAATTTACTTTACAAGTAATTAAATATAATAAAATCTGAATATAAACTATAAATTTACTGAAGAAAGTAAAAGTTTGCCAGTAATTCAATGCAATACTTGAAGACAGGCATTATCAATTATCAATATTAATATAGTTGTCATAATATAATAATTATAAAAATATTATATTATATTAAAAATTATATTATAATTTTTCTTGCTTTCCCCTACCTACAGAGGAATGAGATAGCCCTGGGCACAACCAATGGCGACCTATACCTATACAAAGGCATTCAGAATACTAAACCATGGGCCAAGTCTTCTAATCTTGGAATGGTGCTGTTTATAATTATTTTTTATAAAATTTAATTCAAATTATTTTAAAATTTAATTTCATTCATTTGTTTAAGATTTAATTTAGTTTTAATTATTTACAGTTATTTTAGTTTTAATTATTTACAGTTAATTATTGTTTTTCATAATTTCATTCAATTATAATCCTAATTAATTATAATTAAATAATTAAATTAATTAAACACATACATGTGTTATATGTTTAACCTTTCAGATTGCTTGCTTAGAAGTAGGAGACTTGTGCAACACAGGCATTGTGAGAAGTTACAATTACGAATAATTATGACGAAGGATGAATTTTAAATAATTATATATAAATAATATTTTTTTTAAAGTAATATTATTAATGTTAATATTAATTAATCAATTAATAATGATATATAATGATAATAATTATATTAAATAAATATTAATAATAAATACATTTATTAGAAGTTGTAGAAAAATAATTACAACAACAATAATAGTAGTAATGTTCATAGTAGTAGTAAATGAAAATAAATATTAATTATTTTTATCATTATCATTATTATTATCATTATTATTGTTATTATCATTATCACCATTATTATTATTATTATTAAAGAATTGTTTAGTGTCACTTGGCACGGAGGGTTGGTGCCATATATTCTGCCTGAACAACAACAACTTGCTTCCTGGCCAGGCCTTCAATGTTGGCATTATTATTATTATTATTATTACATATATATATATATATATATATATATATATATATATATATTATCATATATCGGGATTACTACCTTACTGACTAGAAGGCTTACGATGCATAAGCAGAGTGGTGCTATCAAATCTCATTTGGACTCAACACACTCAATCACAATTAGCCGTGAAATCCTCGACAGCAACACCAAAGTAATATACCAGAACAGCAACTACACGCAAATTAAAATTGCAGAAGCAGTCCTAATTGACATCAATAAACCAAAAATAAATATACAACAAAAAATGACAACCTCACTTCCAACCCGGCGCTTAACCAACAACGAAAACAAAGAAGTAATAAAAACTAGCATCGTAAATAGTGACAAAGAAGAATATGATGCTATCCATGAAGAAAAGGAGACCAAAGAAGATGTCCAGCCAATAAAGAAACCTGACACCTAATTCGCATCAAAGTTCAATTTTACAACACCAAAGTTAATTTTTACAACGTCAAAGTTCATCTTGACAAAGTGAATATTTCCCTATATATACAGCAAGGACCACTGATGATGATTCATTCGGAATCGAAATATGGCCTTATTTGCAGCATGAATTCGAAAAATAAGTTTATTTTGAATTTTAATTAACTAAACGTTCACCAAAAAACTTTAATGAGAAAATCGAAAAAACGAAAAAACGCCAAACATTCGGTAGAATTTATAGAATATTGTTAAAATATATATTACTATGTATATATATAGTATTCAATCAAATAATTTAAGAATAATTGAATAAATTCAAAAAAATTTTTTGGTATAACTATATCTGATCATATTCATTCTATTTCTAAAAAGATTTCTTAAAAAACTTAGGCTTAATACATCGACTAAGACTTAAATTTCGAAACCATATTTTACAGATATTGTAAAACTCAATTGTATTGCCTTATTTAGCATATTGTATTCCTATTTATGGGTTTTCCACTAAATCTAGTCTCCATCTTCTTAATGTATGTCAGAATTATTATTTACGATTTTTTTTTTTTGGTCTTAATAAGTATGCTCTGTCAGTCAGTACTACTGTTTAAACAATATCTTAAAAGTAAATCAGCTACACATTTTGTACACATTGTTATTCATTTTTTAATTTTATAAATTAAATTATTGTCCGTCTCTTTATGATCAAATATGTGTTCGACAGTTTTAAGATATAGACCCGATTTTTATTCACCCACACATTGTTTAGATCTTTTTTCAAATTCGGTTATTTTTCAGTTTCTATTCGTCTTTGGGATTTATTACCCGTGTATATTAAGAATTCTGCATCTATTGGTAGATTTAAAAATCTTATTTATGGTTTGTTATTATCTGACTAGGTTTCTTTATTGAATATGTGTATGTGTGTGTATGCTTGTGTACGTATATGTTTCTATGTATTTATTTCTTGTTGTATAATTTTTGTTCAAATTAAGAGAGCATAACAATTTGACCATTTCATTATTTCTTATTTCATTATATTATTTATTATTTCAGTGTTTCTAATTATTTAATAGTTCATGGTTGAATGTGTATTGAATTTTTTTTTGTTTTTTTTTCTGTTGTTTTTTTTTTCATTGTGAACTGTAAAATAACTTCTTATAATTTTTTGTTCATTTTTGGGTGGCCGTTGGCCCAACAAGTCATTTCTTCGGGTCTCCTAGCTTTGCTGAATAAACACATAACATGTGAAAATAAACATATCATTGAATTGAATTCAATTGAATAGAAATTTATGAAATCCAGCATTCATTGCATTGGATTTCTAGCGTTGGATAGGTTTTTTTTTACATTTCCCACTATTTCTAACCATGTTCTTGTCGTCATATTTATTTTATTAAAGTTAAAATAATATACAGTTTTCCAATTCATTTTCGAGTGTCTAAGAGCTATTTCAACTTTTCAATCATCTTCAGCACTTTTTGCAGTTGATCTAGAAAATCTGTATAACCCAGTACTTGTTGCAGTTTATATAGAAAATTTGTATAACCCAGGTCTTTGTTCCTGTGATTTACATTCATTGTTGTCAGTGACTTTGTTAATTCTACTGTCTGCTTTACTAATTGATACGGTTTCTTAGCTCGGGTTAGTTGCTTTGGTGTTATGTTTTATTACCTTGATATCATTTACCTGGTCGATGTTGCTTTCTTCAGTTTCTTCATCGGTACCATTGGTGTTGTTAGTTTATTTTATTATTGCCCTTCTTGTCGGGAGTAATGTTGAAATCTTTTGTTGTTTATTTATCAGGGGTTGTATTATGCCGATGAGAATGGCTTCGGCTAATATCAGACAGACGGACAAACTAAAAAAAAAAATTAATAAACAAGCATGCATAAGCACGAACACATCCAAACACACAAATAAACAAACACACAAACAGCTGAGTGACATTGGACAGGAGGTCAGAGTGTTGAGCTCAGACGTTGGCAACACTACGGACATCAGCAACACATCTTCAAATGAACAACAACAACCTCGTCAACACCATCATCAGCCTCTGCAACATTCTGCAAGTTTCCCACTTAATTCCTCAACACAGCAGCAGCAGCAACAACAGCAGCCACAACAGCAGCAGCAGATGCATATTTTGAAGCCAGCTTATACCCAGAGATTGAGTTCGAACTGCAAGGCGTGTGTCATTGCTGATATAGGTCAGACATTGTTTTTTTCTTGATCCATTCATATGATTTGTTTCTCCATTTATTCGTTGGTTGGTTGATTGGTTGGTTGGCTGTCTGGCTGGTTGGTTGGTTAACTAGCTAGCTAGCTGGTTTGTCTGTTTCTTTGTTCGTTCGTTCGTTCATTCATTCATTCACTCATTAGTTAATTCGTCCATTCGTTCATTCATCTGTTTGATTGGTCCACACCAACCAACTAACCTCCAAACTACAACCGCACACACACACACACATCCCACGACGTTGAAGATGGCGATGGGAAGAACGAGCTGATCGTCGCATTCACCGATCGCGTCGTTCGATGCTTCAAGTGGCTTCCTGAGGTACCTGCGGCCGGCGCCAGTAACACGCACAGCACCGCCAGTCTCGGAAGTGTGGTCGTCGGTAGTAGCACGGTGATGCCGTCTGCCAGTACCGCCACGGCCACCACTTCGTCTGGCAGTTTGCCGCAGTCCAGCAGTGGCGCTGGTCTGCAAGGGATGAATTATGCCTTTGGCGCACTGGTGTTAGTCGAGAAGTGGAAGTTAGCTGGACAGGTGGTTGTTGTGGCTGCTGTGGTTGTTGTGGCTGTTGTGGTTTTTGTGGTTGTTGTGGTTTTGTCTGGTTGTAATTCTCGATGTCATGGTGGTGGTGGTTACTGCGGTTAATAATTTTTTTCAATGAAGTATGTTTGTCTTTTTGCAGTTACTAATAAACACACACGTACAAACACATCCACAAGCACACACACCTACAAACACACACAGACACACACACACACTTAAACACAATACACACACACAAACCCACACACACAATACACCCATAGACACACAAACAAACACACACAGACACACACCCACAAACACACACTCACATACACACACACAAACCCACACACACACATGCACGAGCAGGTGGGTTCGATGACGACAAATAGGAAGACGAACGGACGCACTGAGGTCCTCGTGTCTCAACCTGGCGGCTCCTACGTCGTCCTCGTCTGCTCTGCGGATGATAACGATACCGGAAACAATAACAACAACAACAACAACAACAACAATAATAATAATAATAATAATAATAATAATAATAATAATAATGACGATGGTGCGGATGCTAGTAGCAATAAGTTTGTGCTGATTTTTTGTTGTTTAGTTAGTGAGTGAGTGAATAACTAAATGGATGGATGAGCGAATGAATGAGTGAATGAATGAATAACTAAATGCAACGAAATGAATGAATGATTGCATAGATGATGAAATTATATAATCAATTGATTGGATGAAGGACCTCCTCCGGCACCTCCCTCTGCTACCACCCCCTGGGGTCCGCCAGGGCTCGCAACCCCAACGTCACCACGGAAATAATTAGTAATCTGAGAAGGAATATCAGGAATCAGGGATGTGCTGGTTCCGGCGACGGCGGTGCTAGTAATGATACTGGAGGATACTCTGCTATATGTACACTGGATGGTTGGTTGGTTGGTTGGTTGTTTGGTTGGTTGTTTGTTTGGTTGGTTGTTTGGTTGGTTGGTAGGTTGGATAGAGTGACTGATCGATTGATTTCATGATTCTTTCACAGATTCATCCATTCATTCATTCATTCATTCATTCATTCATTCATTCATTCATTCATTCATTCATTCATTCATTCATTCGTTTATTTATTCATTCACTCATTCATTCATTCATTCATTCATTCATTCATTCATTCATTCATTCATTCATTCATTCATTCATTCATTCATTCGTTTATTCATTCATTCATTCACTCATTCATTCACTCATTCATTCATTCACTCCTTTCTAGGAACTC
Source organism: Helobdella robusta (assembly GCF_000326865.2). Lineage (NCBI taxonomy): Eukaryota > Metazoa > Annelida > Clitellata > Rhynchobdellida > Glossiphoniidae > Helobdella > Helobdella robusta. The sequence continues at coordinate 1,117,943 of NW_008705269.1, forward strand.
TGACGTTGATTGTTGACGACACGATAGCCTGGTCACTCTACGTTGACCACCAGCTCTTCTCCCTCACCAAGATGGACATAACGGTGCTGATGATGATGATGGTGGTGGTGGTGATGATTGTGGTGGTGATGCTGATGATGATTGTGGTGGTGGTGGTGGTAGTACTGATGATGATGGTGGTGGTATTGATGATGATGGTGATGATGGTGGTGGTGCTGCTGATGATGATTGTAGTGATGATGATTTTGGTGGTGATGATGAGAATAATAATTAGAATAATGAAGATGACGATGACTGCTAATCACTGTCATCATCACCATCATCATCATCGTCATCCCTTTTATCATCTTCATCATTACCACCACCACCACCATCATCATCATCACCACCTCTATCATCACCATCATCACCACAACCATTACCACTGCCCTCATCATCATCATCTCCTTCCATGATCATTACTGGACCCCCCCATAACACACCCATCCCTGAAACCAGGGTGACGGAACGGAAGAGGTGGTGGCCTGTTCGTGGGATGGCCACACCTACATTGTCAACCTTTCGAAGGAGGTCGTCAGGTTCCACTTCAAGGACAACGTGGCCGCATTCACTTCCGGTTCTCATCATTTATGATCTTTCATCAAAATTATTACGCGTTATATTTAATTATTTGTTAATTATTTAATATATTTGTTAATTATTTAATATATTTATTAATTATTTAATATATTTGTTAATTATTTAATATATTTATTAATTATTTAATATATTTATTAATTATTTAATATATTTATTAATTATTTAATATTAATTATTTGTTAATTAATTCATGTCGTCATTCTTTTTTTTCTTTCGATCGTTCCTTTGCTGCTTTTGTACATTTATTCATTCTTCACGACGGTGGAGTATGATAATAATGATGATGATGATAATTGTGATGATGATGATGATGATGATAGTAGTGGTGATGATGATGATAATGATAATAGTGGTGGTGATGATGATGATAATGATAATAGTGGTGGTGATGATGACGATAATTGTGATTATGATGGTGATAATGATAATAGTGGTGGTGATGATGATGATAATTGTGATTATGATGGTGATAATGATAATAGTGGTGGTGATGATGATGATAATGATAATAGTGGTGGTGATGATGACGATAATAGTGGTGATGATGATGATGATGATTATGATAATTGTGATGATGATAATAATAATTGTGATGATGATGATAATGATGATTGTGATTATGATGGTGATAATGATAATAGTGGTGGTGATGATGATGATAATGATAATAGTGGTGATGATAATGATGAAATTAGTGATGATGATGATGATGATGGTGGTGGTTTGGGATCTTTTTGCATTTGAACCCGGCCCCTGAAACTCAGCAGAGCCAGGCAGGCAGGCCACCTTAACCAATGCGCTGCGTGGCAGGCTTGTAGTTGCTTTCAAAAAACCCACCACAATCCACAATCAAATCGTTTCCACAGCTCTTTAGACATAATAATAATAACAACACCAATAATAATAATAATAATAACAGGAACAGTTTATTCATTACAATTACGTACATCTAACACCTAGCACACACACACACACACACACACACACACACACACACGAACAAACACCACCACCACCACCACCGTCAGGCACCTACCACGACAGCAACGGTCGTACCACCACCACCCTCTGCTACGCCACCTTCCTCAACAAGCTCGTCCTCTATTACAACATCTACCTAAGCAATATCGGTGACTATGATGATGATGATGATGATTATTATTATTATTATTATTATTATTATTGTTAATGTTTTTAAACTATTTATGATGACTATGATGATGATTATTATTATTATTATTATTGTTAATGTTTTTAAATTATTTATTAAAATTAGGATTATAATTATTACGATGATGATTATGTTGATGATTATTATTATTATTTTTGTTTTAAAATTTTAAAATTATTTATTAAAATTATGATTATAATTATGATGATTATTATTATGGTTATGATTATTATAATTATTATTATTATTATCATCATCGAGGCATGTGTGACCTGATCAGCAAGGTCCGCAGTGATGGAGAGGTCGTGGAAGCACTGAAGAGGAGGAATGTCGATGGTTAGGATGAATGAGACACACACACACACACACACACACACACACACACATACATGCATACATACACACACACACACATACATACATACATACATACATACATACATACATACATACATACATACATACATACATACATACATACATACATACATACATACACACATACACAGACCTACATTAAAAAGATGAATGAATCCTTCAGAGTGGATGATCAAATGAATAAATGACAATTAAATGAGTGAAAGAATGTTTAAAATAAACACACACACTCACACGCACACTCACACACAAACACTTACACACTCACACACACACACACACTCACAGTAACAGACAAATCCGCGTTAAAAGCCTACCTCAGCCAACTTCTCTACAATCCAACTACTACTTCCACTACTGCTACTACTACTGCTACTACTACTACTGCTACTACTACTACTGCTACTACTACTACTACTGCTACTACTACTGCTACTACTATTACTGCTACTACTACTACTGCTACTACTACTACTGCTACTACTACTACTACTACTACTACTACTAATACTGCTGCTACTACTACGACCACCGCATCAACGACCTCTTGAAGAAGAAGAAAAAGAAGAGGATGATGATGGTGATGTTGATGATGATGTTGGTGATGATGATGGTGGGTGACAGCAGTATTAATGGGTGGGTGAGGTTGGACCGATTGAATTAGTAAATGAATGAACGAACGAGTGAATGAGTAGGTAATTGAATGAATGAACGATTGATTACTAAATAATTTGATTGATTGAAAGAAGGAGCAAATGAATGAATAAATGAATGGATGAATAACTTCATTAACGATTCGATTTTAGTATTTCAATTCACATGGCATCAACAGAAAACTATGATTGTTGTTCTGGCGATGGTGAATAGGATGAATATAACGGATGCATGCATATATGAATGAATGAATGAGTGTACGAATGAATGAAGAAAAAAATGAATGAATAAATGAATGAATTGTTTAATTAATGAATGAACGAACTAATGTATGATTGAATAAATGAATGAGTGTATGAATGAATGAATGAATAAAGAAAAAAGTGAATGAATGAATGAGTGTATGAATGAATGAAAAAAAAATTGAATGAATAAATGAATGAATTAATGAGTTGTTTAATGAATGAATGATTGATTGAATAAATGAATAAGTGAATGAATGAATGAATAAATAGATGATGAATGTATGAATTGTTTAATGAATGACCGAATGAATTGTTTCATGAATGAATGAACGATTGAATGATTGATTGAATAAATGAATGAATGAATAAATAGATGAAGAAAGAATGATTTATTTAATGAATGAACGATTGAATAAATAAATGAATGAATGTACGAACGAAACACCATCAGCACTTTAATTTTTATCATTTTTTTCACTTTCGCCACGTGAACATTTAAAATATGATGAATTGAAAACTTGACTTTGAAAAAAAAAATGACTGCACTTATTAACACAATAACATTCATTATAATAATAATAATTATTATTATAAATTATTATTATTAAAAGTTGAAAGATTAAAATATATACCAAAAAAAAATGTTTAAAAGTGAATACTTGAAGGATAAAATATACAACAGCGACGTTAAATATGATACAAAAATAAAAAAACAATGGCAATAGTAATAATAATTAATAATAATAATAATTAATAATAATTATTATTTATTATTATTGCTGTTATTATTATTATATAGGAAGGTTAATTAAAATGAGCAGTTATTAAATGGTGTCTTTTAAAGACGAGTTACGAAGAAAAATGAGAAAAAAAAGAAAATGTTTGGCTGTATGTTTGTATGTATTTATGTTTGTATGTTTATATTTGCATCTTTTGATTGTAATTTTTATGTAGAGGTTTTTTTGTTTGTTTCTGTGCTATGTAGGTGTATGTTGTATAATTGTGTTTGTATGTTGTTTTTTTTTGTGCTTTTGTATTGTATTATCTGGCATTGTTTTTGTACTGTATTGTTTTGTGTTGTTTTGTATTGTGTGGTGTTGTATTGTGTTGTTTTGTACTATGTTGTGTTGTATCTTTCAATATTGGAATGAATAGAATTGTAGAAGATTGTACAAAAAAATAGTTCTGGAAAAGTTTAAAATGGCGCGCTTTTGAGTTTATCGTGCTGGAAGGAAAAGTTGAAAAGAAAGGAATGGGTCACTCGACAGTTTGCATATGATGAGAACCATTATCGTTAACCGATCATTCACTCAAGAAATCATTCATTCAATTATTCATTCAAAAATTTATTCATTCATTCAATCAATGCCAATCATTCAGTTAATCAATCATTTATTCAACTAATCAATCATTTAATCAATTTACCAGCCAACCAATCAATCATTCAATCAATCAACCAGCCAACCAATCAATCAATCAATCAATCAAACAATTATTCAATCAATCAAACAGCCAATCATTCATTGAATCAACCAAACAGTCAACCAGCCAACCCACCAGCCGACCAATCAAGCCCCCAGCATCTTCTTAACAGTATAGCCAGGAAGGCTGTAGAAGAAGAGAATGAACAGGAGTGAGAGGAGGATGATGAAGAGGACCTTGAGGACAAGCCAGCGGTAGTTGTGCCACAGAATGTACTTCAGGGATTTAATCGGGTTCAAGAACCAGACGAACGACGTGTCTGGCCGACTGTCGTGATGATGATGATGTCGTGGTGATGATGATGATGTCGTGGTGATGATGATGATGTCGTGGTGATGATGATGTCGCGGTGATGATGATTACGATTGCGATAATGGTACAGTGATGATGATTAGGGTTTTAAGTATGATGGGAATGAAACGATTGATGATGATGAAGACGGTGATGATGATGATGGTGGTGATGATGATGATTACTTAGGTTTCTCGAGAGGGTCGGGCTCACTTCGACCTTGACCTGCTGGATGCTTTTCTACCTCCTCTGACGTCAGCAGGTGCAACTCTGCCTCTACTTTGCCCTGGTTTATAAAAAATTATGAATAAATAAATGATCATTCTGTTCGCATAGTCGAGATTGTTAGAAGATTTATGAGAGAATGAAATGTACCGTGAGTTCCATCTCTTCCCCGCTGACCTTCACGTAGAAGGGCCACCACCCCTTGACCCGTTTGTGCTTGAAAAGGTTGATTTGGGGTACCGAGCCGTCGGTTTTCAGCATATCAAGTGTACATTGTTTCGATGATTTGGCCCCTCTTGGAAACTGGGTCAGTTCAAAGGTCATAGCCCCTTTTTTTTAATTTAAAAGATTGAAAATTGTCTGCGTTGTTTGATAGCCGCGTTCGTTCAGATATTTCAATGAATGACAAGTTCTGCATGTTGAATATTTACTGCAAAATAATTTTTTCACCTAGAAAGTCGTCTGCAGAAAAATGATCGGCGTCCCATACTTGTAGATTCAGGCGGGCCGGTATTTTGGTTTCGGTCTCGTCCCAGGAGAAAACCGTATCCTTTCGACTCATCACCACCTTCTCTTCCGCCACCAAATATTCGAAGGGGAATATGAAGCGCCAATTAAAATTGCCCTCGCCAGTTAAAGACCTGCCATTGGTTGGGAAAGAAACCGTTGAATGTAAAAGTCAGGTTCGAATGAGTTGATGGCTGGATGTGATTGGTCTGTGGACTTTCAAATATTTGAAAATTCTCGATTGAATATTCACATAAGTATGTCACTTTCAATTAATCTCGATAAATTTATGAGATTTCAACCAATAACATTACAAAATAATTAAAATAAATTGTAATTATAATAATTATGCGATGAAATTATGAATGTAATTATGCCTGTAATGAATTGTGAATATAATTATGCCCGTAATGAATTATGAATATAATTATGCCTGTAATGAATTATGAATATAATTATGCCTGTAATGAATTGCGAATATAATTATGCCTGTAATGAATTATGAATATAATTATGCCTGTAATTAATTATGAATATAATTATGCCCGTAATGAATTATGAATATAATTATGCCTGTAATGAATTGCGAATATAATTATGCCTGTAATGAATTATGAATATAATTATGCCCGTAATTAATTATGAATATAATTATGCCTGTAATGAATTGCGAATATAATTATGCCTGTAATGAATTATGAATATAATTATGCCTGTAATGAATTGCGAATATAATTATGCCCGTAATGAATTATGAATATAATTATTCCTGTAATAAATTATGAATATAATTATTCCTGTAATGAATTATGAATATAATTATGCCCGTAATGAATTATGAATATAATTATGCCTGTAATGAATTACGAATATAATTATGTCCGTAATGAATTATGAATATATATATGCCCGTAATGAATTATGAATATAATTATGCCTGTAATGAATTATGAATATAATTATGCCTGTAATGAATTATGAATATAATTATGCCTGTAATGGATGTCCGTCGACTGCATGTCTTCCGTGCCTTTAATCCAACCCTGTAGTCAAATGTTGGGGCCACTATTTATACCACCACATAATAATAATAATAATAATAACTGCAACAACAACAACAACAATATTAATAATAACATTAATAATAATAATAAAATGATAATAATATTATTTAAAATAAAAACATTAATAAAATAATAATTATAACAATAATAATAAAAATTACAACTACAATAATAATAATGATGACCTTGACATAGATGTCGCTCATCTTCTCGCCGGTGAAGAAGGCATCGTCCTCCAACACCACGTCGTCGGTGTTCCATATTATCAC
>NW_008705269.1:1128883-1154911 GCF_000326865.2 Helobdella robusta
CAGCAGCAACAACAACAACAACATCAACATCACCAGCAACAACAACAACAACAACATCACCAGCAACAACAACAACAAAAATATTATTAACCTTAATGTGATATACAATCGGTAGAAAATAAAATGAAATAGAATGACAATAACAGCTTACAATACAACAACAATAACAATAATAATAATGCGAAATTGTGGCGATTGTGGTGATGATGACGATAGCGTTTTTGAATTTACCGCCTGTATATATTTATATATTCGAATGAACATTCCTATATTTATATATTCGAATGAACATTCCTATATTTATATATTCGAATGAACATTCCTATATTTATATATTCGAATGAACATTCCTATATTTATATATTCGAATGAACATTCCTATATTTATATATTCGAATGAACATTCCTATATTTATATATTCGAATGAACATTCCTATATTTATATATTCGAATGAACATTCCTATATTTATATATTCGAATGAACATTCCTATATTTATATATTCGAATGAACATTCCTATATTTATATATTCGAATGAACATTCCTATGTATGTCTATTCTGTTATATGTATGTATGTTTGCTATTATGTATGTATGTGTGTATGTATGTATCAAATCAAATCAAATCAAACATTGTATTTATATAGCGCCAATTATAATTGTTTCTCATCAGCGCTTTCCTCGTATGAAGCATGTTGAAAGCGAAGCCATCATCGGTTGAGATCACTAGGAGTTACCAAATAGGTATGTCTTCAGACGTTTTCTAAACTCAGCTAATGGATTCATGTATGTATGTATGTACGTATGTTTGTTTGTATGTATGTATGTGTGTATGCATGTATGTATGTATGCGATGCTTGGTACGTGTTGTTCTGTATAAAGGAAGCATAGGAAGGAGTATAGAATTTGTTATAAAGATATGGCAGTCGAAACATATATAAGGTGACGAGATTTTAAATTTTCGTTGTTTTTAGTTTTATTCAGTTTTTAAGCTCTTGGTTTTTAGCTCTAGATTATAGTCACTTGGATTTTAGTCTGCAGGTTCGATTTGTGATATTTTGCGAGTTAATTTTAATATTTTGCGATTTTGAATGTTATTATCTTGAATTCGTATCTAAAGACGAAGCATTGATTTTTTACTGTATTGTTTATACTAAATAAAAAAATATACACTTTAGATTTGGCTCGGCTTAATTATTTTTGCATAAAATAATGAATGTTGAAGAAGAAATACTGATAGTTGGCGAGGCCGGCGTTTCTAGTCAACAATTATGGCGCGAACAAATTTTCGCCCGGCACTTGTTTTTAGACCCTGAGAGGGTCTTTTGTAGAGTGGGGGCTCCGAAGAAAATAATAATAATAATAATAATATTAATATTAATAATATTATTTGTAATAATAATGTTAATAATAATAATAATAAAGTTCATCATCATCATGACAACCTATGATGTCATCGGCCCCTATCAGGTCCCAGTCGTACACCTGCACCCTCAAAAGGGAGTCCTGGGGAAAGATGGCCTCCACTTCGAAACATCTGAGTGGATGAATAAAGGGATGGTTGGATGAGTTGATGAATGGATGGATGGTTAGTTGAATGAATGGATGGATGAATGAATATATGAATGAATTAAAAAATGAATGAATGAATGAATGGATAGATAAATAAATAGATAAACGAATGGTTAAATAAATAAATGGATGGATGGATGAATCAATGAATAAATAAATGAATGAATGAATGAATGAATGAATGAATGAATGAATGAATGAATGAATGAATGAATGAATGAATGAATGAATGAATGAATGAATGAATGAATGAATAAAAAAATGAATGAATGAATGGATTGATGTATGGATGAATGAATGAATGAATGAATGAATGAATGAATGAATGAATGAATGAATGAATGAATGAATGAATGAATGAATGAATGAACGATTAAATGAATAGATAGTAAGATGAATGAATTAAGGAACAAACAAATGAACAAAATCAAATGAACTAGGGCGGCGTGATGGCTCAATGGTTAAAGGCGCCTGACTGGGTTCGAATGCAAAAAGATCCCCGCCTATCATATGCAATGTGTATGATGCGTGGTTTGCACGCGTATTCATGTACGCTGTGTGTGTTTGTCGTTGAAACCTCTGAAGCAAGCGCATAAGAGAGAGATTAACCTTTAACTTTTACCGAAGTAAAACTGTCAGAAAATGAATAAGTGATTAATTCGATTAGTAATTGAATAATCAGGTCAGTATTATCAACCATGGCCTACTTTCCAAAGACAGGGTTCAACTGTTTTGAAATATAATTCTCCTTATCATTTATGGTCGTCTGACCTAATTTTATGACGATATATGGATCGGCCTTGCCGTTGATGTCGGCGGGGTGAAGGTCAATGGCCTGGTTTCATAATTATTCATAATCATTACAACACAACAACAACAGTTATTATTATTAATGAGGAGTGCACTGAATGGTGGTCTCATTCGGTCGAAACCGATAACCAAAAAAGGAAAAAACTTGGAAGAAACAAATATTTTTTTAGAGTGAAAAACAAGTCAAAAAATTAGTCAATTCTATCCTATTCTTCAATAAGGTAATTTGGGAACTCTTGCACAATTTACAAATTTTTGTTCTGGAAGCAAAAATGTTCAACTTTGGCCTTTAAAAATCGCCGAAACCGAACATCAAATTTCGGTCAAATACTCGGCGCGTTTTTATTACTAAATATAAAATTTTTAGATCATTATTGATTATAATTGTAATGGTTTCAATTTCACTAAAATCTTTGATTCTAGCAGGGCTTCGAACCGGAACAGAACCGAAACCGAAAACCGGAAAAAACCGATATTTTAGCCGGAACGAAACTCGAAACTGAACCGAAATATTTTTTGCTTGCCGAACCGAAACCGAAAACCGGAACGAAAAAAATAACGTTCAGGTTCGAAGCCGTTAATATATTTTTTATAACGAGCACTTCTATAAATAGAAGACATTTTATTAATTAGAGGAAATTTTCATCTGTTTTAGTCATTGTATATAAATTTATATTTTTGTTTCCTGAAAAATGTAATGCATTTTTATACTTTGTTTCCATTTGCTGGCTAAAAAAATATTTGAACACATTTTTTTGTATATTTAGAAACTTAAAAAATTCATGACTAATAGTTTCTTAAGGAGTCGAAATTTAATTAACAATGATATGTCAATAACTAGAATATCCGATACACGCGATACAGGCAACATTTACAAAAACGCAATTAAATATAATTAATTAAATATATTTGCCCGCAAATTTATTAGCGCGCTCCACCACGTAATGTCAAAGAAATTCACTTTTCATTTCTTGTCTGGAAGATAATTAATTGTTTTTCGCTAAGTTTTGTGATTATTGCATTCAGAATTATTTGTTAATGAATTGTTAATTTAAAATTTTTTATTAAAATTTAAAATTAATTTAGCTTCTTATCAATAATTTTACATCATTTTATAAGTGTTCTTTACTTTGCTTTACAAATTTGCGCCAGTAGGATTGTGATGACCATTTACAAAATTTAATAACTTTGATGGGCAAAAACGTTTCCCGGAACTGAACCGATAACCGGAACCGAACCGAACCGAAATTTTATCTGGAACGAAAACCGGAACTGAACCGAAATATATTTTGTTAGTCGAACCGAAACCGAAAACCGGAACGAAAAAAATTACGGTTCGAAGCCCTGGATTCTAGTATGTCTCTTTCTTCTCAGATTAATAGTGTTGCTAGAAGTTCTTACTTTCATCTACGTAGATTAAAAAAAAATTTTGCCTTTTCTTCATGATCCTACTCTTCTCCTTCTTGTTACTTCTTTAGTTTTATCTGGGATTGATTATTGTAACTCGCTCTACTATGGTCTTCCTGACTCTATACTCTATCCTTTAAGTAAAGCTTTTAACTCTGCTGCTCTTCTAGTTGCTCGTGCCCCTTTCTTTTTTCATTTATCTCCATATCTTGTTCTCTTACACAGGCTACCTATAAAATATAGAATAATTTTTAAAATTTGCACATTCATGTATTAGTCTCAATCTAAATTATTTCCTAAGTACTTATCAGATATATAAATATTACTATCGTCTTCTTGTTCTCGCTTCTTCTTAACTCGTGTTAAACACTCTTTTGCTAAATCTGCTTTTGCCTTTTTTGGCCCTTTTCTCTGGAACTCTCTACCTACTTCTCTGACTACTTCTCCATCACTTACAAAGTTCAGAGCGGATCTCAAGACCTATTTGTTAGCAAAATTCATTGAGGAGCGCTGTTGAACATCGCGTAAATAGCGTTTTGCAAGCTAATTGATTGGCTGATTAAAAATAACCACATTTAATGATTCGCAGCTTTTATTAAATTTTTATAAATATTCGCTAAAATTTCAATTTTTACCGTTTTTCGTTTAACAGCAGTTTGCAAGACTTACAGAGGCAGAAGTTGCTGTCCCCAAATTAGACATTCCCTGTCTACTGCCTGACCACACGCAAACAACACTACAAACCTCCACCCCAAATCTTACAGTCCCCACAGACTCCACCAACCTTGACAACGTAAACCCTCACTAGAACGTGCAAGGGCTCATTGGAGGGAAGACACTGAAACAAAGAATTACTAGGCGCTCCCCCGTCTTCGAAATTACTTCCGTTTCCGGTTTCCAGCATGATAGCGTTGTTGTTGTTATTATTAATTAGTGTTTTTGTTGTTGTCGTCGCTGAAGATTGTTGTTGTTGTTGTTGTTGAGGTGGTGGTGGTGGGGAGGTTGCTGTCGTCTGATTGGTTCGGTAGATTTTAAGGTTGCCCTGCTTGATTATAATGAGGATGGTGGTGACATGATGAGGATGACAATGATGATGATGATGACAATGATGATGGTAGCAGTGACAATAATGATGATAATGAAGATAGTGCTGATGATGATATAGATAATATGATATAGTGATGTAGATATAGTGATATAGATTATATAGATATAGTGCTGATAATGATAATGATGACGATGCTGATGACGATGCTGATGACGATGATAGTAGTGTTGATAAAAATAATGGTGCTGCCGAGTGGGTGAATGGTGGTTCAACTTGTGGTGATGATCACGGGGTGTCTTGAAGATCAGAATGGTGATGACGATGACGATGATAATGATGATGAGAATAATGATAGTAATGATAATGACGATGATGATAATGATGTTGTCGAAAATGGTGAAAATGATTATGATAACAATTCTTATAATAGAGATAGGAACGATGATGATGACGTTGATGATGGTGATGAAAAACTCACCCCAATATCGATGAGACCCTCTTCAATGTCATTTGGCAACGGGTGTTTGTAAATTACTATGGCTCCCTGAATCGTCATCATCATCACCATCATCATCATCATCACCATCATCATCACCATCATCACCATCATCACCATCATCATCACCATCATCACCATCATCATCACCATCATCACCATCATCATCGTCATCATCATCATCATCACCATCATCACCATCATCATCACCATCATTATCACCATCATCACCATCATCACCATCATTATCACCATCATCACCATCATCACCATCATCATCACCATCATCACCATCATCATCGTCATCATCATCATCATCACCATCATCACTATCATCACCATCATCATCACCATCATCACCATCATCATCACCATCATCACCATCACCATCATCATCATCATCGTCATCATCATCATCATCACCATCATCATCACCATCATCATCATCATCACCATCATCACCATCATCACCATCATCACCATCATCATCACCATCATCACCATCATCACCATCACCATCATCACCATCATCATCACCATCACCATCATCATCATCATCACCATCTTCACCATCATGACCATCATCATCATCATCGTCGTCATCATCATCATCGTCATCATCATCATCATCATCATCATCATCGCCATCATCATCATGACCTTGAACTTCCCGACCACGCGACTATCATCATCATCGGCGTCGTTGGTCTTCTTGCCCCTGTAGAGGTCGTACGTGTGCAGCCACTCCTTGAAGCCGTTGAACTCCGATTCCAAGTCGCTGTGGTAGATCTTTGGTGGATGAGTGAGTGAGTGAATGATGAATGAATGAAGGAATGAATGAATTTATGAATGAATGAACGAATGAATTAATGAATTGATGAATAAATGAACAACAAAGCAAATGAACGACGAAGGAATAAATAAAAGAATGTAATGAACGAATGAAGAAACATCTCCAGTAACCTTCAACTTGGCCCAATTAATTTTCTTCTCCTCTTTTCGTTTCTGCGACTTCGGCGACAACTTCGCCACTAAATTAGCCGCTTTCGACAGCTTCAGAGACGTCGACTTACTAACTGAAGTGGGCGAAGTAGCGGCATTGGCTGCAGTGTTCGTTTTATCGGGAGTTAAAAAAGAGTGGCAGCCGGTTATTTCGAGGTAGTTGTTGGAGGTCAGTTTTGTGGCGTTTGTTGTCGCCAGAGCTGTTGTGGTTGCTGCGTTTGTGGTTGCTGCGTAGTAGCTCATGTTGCTGCCGATGTTGTGGTTGTTGCTGTTCAAGGCCAAGTAGTTGCCTTCTTTTTAAAATGAGAATATAAATTTTTTGTCATTCATGATTTTTTTATTTTGTGATATTAAATTTAGACTTTTAAGTTTCAAGTTTTTACCAAGTTTTCCATTGCTTAACAATGATTGGTTAATTTTATTCGCGTCACTCGAATGTGATTGGTTGGGAGACGACAATTGTTGATTATCCTGACCAATCGTAGCTTCGCTTTCCTGAAATGAATAAACAAGTTAATTACAAATTAATTAATGAATACAAGTGAACTAAAACTGATACCTAAATTTAAGTTTAAATTTAGTCTTTTAGTTTAGAAAAAATTTAATTTATGCAAATTAGTCCTATTTTATGCAAATTAGTCCCTCCCCCAACCAATTACATCTCGACATAAGACAGAAGCGTGGTACTTGGTCCACCAATCAAGACCCTCCAGTTCAGTTTCGTCGTCTGATGAATGGGTGGAGGATCTTTTGCGTTTTGATGATGATTGTTGCGGTTGTTGTTGTTGTTGTGGTTTTTTAAATGTTTTTGTTGCTGACGATGATGATGATGATGACGTTTGTTTTACGTCGGAGTCTTTCAGTTTTTTCGTTTCGTGGGTTGGCTTGCCCTGGCAAGGGGGGGGGGTACGTTGAAGATGATGTCATTGTTAACACTATTAACTCTCGCTTATAATAATCATAATCATCATCGTCATCATCATCATCACCATCATCATCATCGTCATCCTAACAACCGTTTCTATGGTAACGATAGATTCGTGTTTAGCGATAAGGGGTAGTTTCTCATCTTCCAGCAAGACCAGCACATCACTGGTTCCTTTGAAAGCCGGTGACGTCATCGATGACGAAGTGATTGTGGCGGCGGCGGTGGCGGCCGTCGACGTCTCGTTAGTCCGATTGGGTAGCGAGTAGTTAGTGGGCGGTCGTTGTTGTTGGCTGCAGCTGCTGTCTGACAACATTTCTGTGGAGTGCGTGGGTTGATATTTTGTTGAATGATGAAAAAATCGCTATTACAAATTATTATAATGTCATTTGTTATAATTATAATTACTAATATTGTTATTAATATTAAATTTATTTTTGTTATTATTGTTGTTGTTATTGTTGTTATTATTATTATTATTGTTGTTGCAATTTTATTTTTAACGTGATTCACTCACCTTTTTGCGTCACATCCTTTTTGACCGCTGGACTGTAAATGAAGGTGCGAATGTTGTCGATCACGTGATTGCCAACTAGGACGAATCTGATTGGTTGAAAAGTTAGCTGAAAATTCAAAATATTTTATGTATAATATTAATAGTAGTAGTAGCAGCAGCAGCAGCAGCAGTAGTAGTAGTAGTAGTAATAGTAGTAGTAGTAGCAGTAGTAGTAGTAGTAGTAGTAGTAGTAGTAGTAGTACGAATCTGATTGGTTGAAAAGTTAGCTGAAAATTCAAAATAATTTATGTATAATATTAATAGTAGTAATAGCAGCAGTAGTAGTAGTAGCAGCAGCAGTAGTAGTAGTATTAGTATTAGTAGTAGTAGTAGTAGTAGTAGTAGTAGTAGTAGTAGTAGTTTGGTAGTAGTAGTAGTACGAATTTGATTGATTGAAAAGTTAGCTGAAAATTCAAAATAATTTATGTATAATATTAATAGTAGTAGCAGTAGTAGTAGTAGAAGTAGTAGTACTAGTAGTAGTAGTAGTAGTAGTAGTAGTAGTAGTAGTAGTAGTAGTAGTAGTAGTAGTAGTAGTAGTAGTAGTAGTAGTAGTAGTAGTAGTAGTAGTAGTAGTAGTAGTAGTAGTAGTAGTAGTAGTAGTAGTAGTAGTAGTAGTAGTAGTAGTAGTAGTAGTAGTAGTAGTAATAGTAGTAGTAGCAGTAGTAGTAGCAGTAGTAATAGTAATAGTATTTTAAGAAAAAAACACCAAATTAAATTCTACAGCGGCCTCAATAGAAAACATGGCACAATTGGCTCGCCAGGTCGAGCATAAAAATTAATTAATTCATTCATTTAAGTAATAAAATTAAGTCTGTTAGCCAACTGATGCATTGTCATAAAAATTAACAAAATAATCGTTCTCAAACTTTCGGTTCACTGAGTTATCGAGTTACCTACAACATTTTAAAACATATAAACAAATGAACAAATGAACAAGTGAACAAATGAACGAATGGTCAACGACAATAATAAAGACAATTTGTGTTATAAAATTAATATCTTCATGTTATTATTCAAATATTGGTTCATTCTTTCGTTTCTTCCTCAACTCTAACCTTCCGAAGTTTCTACAATCGAAGCAGCGGATTGTGATCGGGGGGCAGTAGAGGTCGTTGTCAGGTAGGTCCTTCATTGTGCAGCGTTCATCATTCCCATGTTAAACAAATTAAACTATCCAACTAATCAAAAACTCTATCCAGATATGAGCAAGATCAACCAAACGAATTTTACAATTTTTCACCAAAACCATCCAGCCAATCAGTTCTCAAAAACAATAAAATTCAATGATCCAAATCATTCATCCAATCAACTCAACCTTAACATTCATTCGAATGTTACCCCAACACAATGCAGCCAATCAGAAAAACAAAACTCTGTTACCTAAACCATTAAAAACAAGGTGACTATGTGACCGAAACCAAGCAGCCAATCAGAAAAACAAAACTCTGTTACCTAAACCACTAAAAACAAGGTGACAATGTGACCGAAACCAAGCAGCCAATCAGAAACGAAATAGCATTTTCACCAAAGACCAAAAGACCAATGAGAAACAAGGTAACTTACGACGTCTACGTATTTGATCGGCGCCGAGAAGTTGGGATTCCTTCTGCAGCTGCGAATGATGGATGATGAAATGATCTTCCCAGAACATTCCACGTCCACCCGCGGCTTCTCGACTGCCATGAACTGCACCCTTTTCATGTCCCTCACGCCCCAGAATAAGACCTTGGCATTATTATTATTATTAGTGTTATTATTATTTTTGTTGTTGTTATTATTTTATTATTGTTCGATATTAATATTTTTGTTGGTTTTGTCTTTGTTGTTGATGTTGCTCTTGAAATGGCTTGTTCCAATAGGATGAAACCGTTTTAAAACAATTTGTCAACCTACCACAATTCAGCAATCTTTCTTTATTTGCACCTTATTATAATTATTAGTATTGTTATTATTGTTATTATTATTATTATTATTATTATTATACCTCATCACTGCCAACCTCGATTCGGTGCGTACTCAGAGTAGGGCGAATGCCACGAGGTACAGGCATGCTGGATGACCTTGAGGGGTCAAGGACGATTGGAAGGTCACACGGGGGAAGGTCATCGCAACTGGACTCTCCGTGTGGGGCTAACTAAAAATTTTTTTTAAAAAGTGCCTCGGAAATTATGTAGTTGGTTTGTTGTTTTATTTTCTTTGTTTGTTCGTTTGTGTGTTCGTTAGGAACAAACACTTGTTCATTTGTTCATTCAGTCACAGTCATTCTTTTTTGTTCATTTCTCTACTCGTTCACTTAATTCTTTCATTCATTCAGACGATCATCCCTTCACCCCACCACCATTCCACCTACCAGTCCCCTTCATAAGAACCTGCAACAGTTCGAAGGCAGCAAGCAGCTCCCCCGCCCTCTCTGCCCCCCTGTACACATCGTGCCAACATAGTTTAGCCGGAAATTTCGGGGGTTCATACTTTTGTCTGTAACCTTTAACCACAGGGTATGCCACTGAATGACCTATGAACTCTGACTTGCCCTAATTGGTGATAAATAGGTTGTGTTAGCTAGCGAATGAATAAATAAACATGCAAACGAAGGAATGAATGAAATTTATTAACTTATTGATAAATTAACTTTTAAATGGATTATCAAATATAAGATTTGAAACATCCACCAACCACTCGATCCCTATCGAATATCTCCACAACTACTTCCGGCGGCATCTTCATGACGTCATCAAAGCTCGAAAAAATTCGCACATCTCTGAAAATTAACATCTCGTCCCAGCTGGGATTTAGTGTTTCGTCAATGACCCTGGTGACCGAACTTTCGTGGCCAAAGACGACGCGCGCGAAGGGGTCGGAGAGTCCAGTGTCGTCCGACCCGATGAGGCCGCGGGCCTGGTACATGTAGGCTCGCAGTTGGTAGTTTTGGCTGTCTGTTTAGTTCGAGGAGATGTGGATATATGTGTGTGTGTGTATGTTTGTGTGTGTGTGTGTGTATGTATGTTTGTATAAGTGTGTGTGTGAGTATGTGTGTGTGTATGTGTGTGTGTTTGTTTGTCTGTGTGTGTGTTTGTGTTTGTTTTTCTGTGTGTATGTTTGTATAAGTGTGTGTGTATGTGTGTGCTGTGTGTGTGTACGTGTGTGTGTATGTGTCTATGTGTGTGTGTGTGTGTATGTGTAATGTAGATGTAATTTAAATTTCCACTTTTGTGTGTGTGTGTATTGAAAAAATATCTGCAAATGAAAATATTCCCAAATCGATGGCCAACCTGTGTACTTGATAATACTTGGCGGTTTCGAGTCTGGTTTGGCGATATTTCTGATGAGGTTGCTAGTCTGGTAGCCAGATGGAAGGCCCTCGAAAACCTTCTTGCGGTGTTTCACCGCACCCAACCACAGGTAGACAGACAGGCGGGCCTGCGTCGTCCAGTAACTTGAGCCCTTCTTCTGCGGGGTCTGGGTAGATGTGTTCTAACTTTTCAAAAATGTTTTGCAAAATAACATCTTTATAGAAAATTAAAATTCATTTTTTTACTTATATATAGCCAACAATGATTTTCTCTATGACCATAAAATTGACATTGTTGTTTGATTGCTTTTTGTTGTCTTTTAATGCTATTTTGATATAGGCACATATAACTTACGTTTAAGCCCATTATTTTTTTTTTTATTTATATTTATTATTTATATTCAATAATTTTTACTATGTAATTAATTAATAATTCTGGCGATGATGACATGATAGCAAAAAAAAAATCGGAACGAATTTTATGAAAAACTTGTAGAAATTTTTAAATCTTAATTTTTCGTTTCGCCATCAAGACAGGCATGGAGCAGCTGACGATGCGAATGAGTTTGGAGATTACTTTTTAGATGAAGGATAAAAATTTTTCTTTCTTTCAATTCCATTAAAATCAAAAGTTTGAATTCTAGCGCTGATAACACGCACACGAAAAGACGCACGTACAAACACACACGTACACACACACACATTCAGGAAGCGTTTATAAAAAAGTCTATTGTCACGGCCAAACAGAGTTCGAACCTCGAGGTAACTAGCCAAAGTCTGACACTCTTACTGCCTGAGCTACCTCGTCGACAAATTTAGAAAAAAAACCAATCCTATTATTTTATTATAAATCTTTTTTCTCCATCCTACTTTCATGACGAGCGTCTGAAGTCTGCCACAGTTCGCCCCCTTTTCGTCATCCAGTGTGGAGTAGATGAGGCTGCTGGCGGTCAGCCGGTGGTAGGCGATTCTGAGTCACCGGTTGGAAGAAATTGTTAATTGATTAATATTGTAATTATAAAATTATGGTGATTGTATTAACTGTTGTGGAATTTTATGAAAAATTATGCAAACATTTGGTGTTTAATAATATTTAACAGATTGAATTAAATAATTTTTATCGCATCCATCTAGTCGTACCTTCACTTCTCTATCCATCCATTCACACATCCATCCATCCATCTATCCATCCATCCATCCATCCATCCGACCTTTTTTTATTTTGTACCATCCAGATGAAGACATCGGGGAGCGAGTGCTGGGGGTCGGACCTGACCTTCTTCAACTTCATTAACATATTGTGAACTATTTTTAACTTGTCCTTGACATTGGCCTGGTTGATCGTTGGCCTCAGTAGGCGAATCACGCTGGCCACGTTTTCCTGGCAATGATTTTGATGATGATGATGATGATTGTGATGATGATGTTGATTGTGATGATGATGATGTTGATTGTGACGATGATGATTGTGTTGATGATGATGATAATGGTGTTGATAGTGATGATGATGTTGATTGTGATGATGATGATGTTGATTGTGATGATTGTGTTGATGATGATGATGTTGATTGTGATGATGATGATAATGGTGATGAAGATGTTGATTGTGATGATGATGTTGATTGTGATGATGATGATGTTGATTGTGATGATGATGTTGATTGTGATGATGATGATGTTGATTGTGATGATGATGTTGATTGTGATGATGATGATGTTGATTGTGATGATGATGTTGATTGTGATGATGATGATGTTGATTGTGATGATGATGTTGATTGTGATGATGATGATGTTGATTGTGATGATGATGTTGATTGTGATGATGATGTTGATTGTGATGATGATGATGTTGATGATGATGACAGCGATACTGATATTGATTGCTGTGATTATCATTCAAATGATGATGACGATGATGGTAACGAAGACGATAAAAATGATTAGGACTACTAAGCACCACTTGGCCACGACACATCTTCAGACGCTCCCTGTCCAGACGTGTCTTCATCGTCGTTGCCACGACCTTGGTCGAAATCAGGGTCAAATATCTGCTACATGATTGGCTGACCGTCTCCAGAAGATATTTCAACTTCCGTTCGGGGTTTCCGGTTTTCATTTTTAGCATCTCGTTTATGTCGTTCGAGCCAGTTTCCTGGTTCAAATTGTTGAAATGTTACTATAATAATAATAATGATGATGATAATAATAATTATTATTATAATAATTTTTAATATTATTATAACGGTGGTGACAGAGTCTGCGGAATAATAACACAAAAATAACACAAATAATAATAATAATTAATACTAATAACAACAACAACAATAACAACAAATCAACAACAATTACATCAGCATCAACAACAACAACAATACTAATAACAATTTAACGATAAACTGACGATTAGCGTGATGATGTTCTGGATGAGGTTGGTGTTGTAGAGTCGGAACTTGTGGTCCTCGAAGAGGCCACTCGTGTGCACGCACGGCTTGTCGCTGTCGAACTGTGGCATGCTGTAGTAGTACCTTCAGGTTTACAGTATATTACGCCTGGTTATTATTTTTATTATTGTTATTATTATTATTATTGTTATTATTCTATTATTATTACTCATGAAAATTTGACAGTCAAGAATACAAACAATATGGCTATCTGTGGGGCCCAACTTCCAACTTAAACGTTAAATCATGGCTACAATTTGCTGATGACTTAGCAATCATAGCACATAGCTCAGAAGGCGCACAAAAACTTGTTGATTTAAACCAAGCTTGGTGCAATTGGTCAGAGATGGAGATGAGAGTCGATAAATGTTGTTCGTTTGGAATGAGAAAGAAAGATGGTACTTATGAGCAATTTCTGCCAAGATTGACGATCGACGATGTGGCAATCCCTAACGTAGAGATTGGCCAAGCGTTTACATAAACTGTATGATTTCGAATGCAACGACCTCAAAGCAAAAACTCTGATACAAGCTAAGGTTGTTCAACTGTTGGAAACAACTTCAAAGTTGAAAGTAGACCCACAGCAAAAACTACAAATTTTAAGAAATGTATACCGTCTCAATTGAACTTTGAACTCCGCAGCTACAACTTTTTGCTGACATGGATATCAGAGAACCTAGATAATCTGATTGTTAACGCTGTCAGGGAGTGGATAGATATGCCAATCAGCGGTTGTGTGTCTAAACTACTTTCTCTGCCAACAACAATGGGAGGTCATGGCATCATTTCATTAAAAGATGCGACAGAAAAACTGAGACTGAAAATTTGGAACTATTTTAAAACTAATAGCAACAAAGAGATTCAATGTCTCTATAAAGAATCAGAGATCGATTTTATCAAAGTAGATAATACGCTCTTAAAATATGGCCAAATAAAGTCGTCGCTTAGTCATTTGGAAGAAAAAAGAATTGAATGTAGCTTAAATCATGTTTTCTCGCTGCAGAGTCAAGGTTCACTAATTTCAAATATAAAAAATTTCATCAAAGCCAACAACATATCCCGTTGGTCAAAGTCCACGGAAAATCGTGCCGGAGTCCTCTACAAATTTGCTAGAAAGTATTTATTCCAGCAGTTGCCTACTAACGCAAATTTGTTTAGATGGGGTAAAACGCAAAGCCCTCAATGCCCTCTCTGTGATTCTCGACAGACAAATAAGCACGTAGTTTCTAATTGTGGTTCTACATCCGCTCTGGCAAGATATGCCGAAAGACACAACAGGATATTGGCCGTGATCATCAATTGGCTGAAAATATTCGCTCCAGCCAATTGCCGCATATTTGCAGATTTAGAGTCTGAGGGTATTCGCCCAATATCTCAATTATTCAACACTTTACGACCCGATATCGTCATACTTCAAAATAACAAAATTGAGATTCTAGAATTAACTGTGTGCCATGAAACCAATCTAGAATCCTCCAGGCAATACAAGAGAAATAAATACTCTAATAATTTGCATTGTTGTTTAAATAAAGACTATAAACATTGTTCAATAGTCATAAACTCATTCGAAATGACGCTTATTGGTTTTTACAATAATTTTAATTTGTCACTGTTTAAAGTTCCATGGCTGCTATCATTTAATGATAAATTGATAAACACTGTTATAAGATTATCGTATGACATTTACTGTGACAGGAACAAGCTATGATGCTAATTAAATATATTTCACCGTTCTGCTCTTAACTTCACAATGAGCAAAATGGTCTTAACCTTTAATATTATTTTATACAATTTTTACAAATTTTATCATTGTGCATTATTTAATTAACATTAAGTTATATATATATATATATATATATATATATATATATATATATATATATATATATATATATAAATTTATCATTGTATGTTTTCTTATGGTGAAAAATAAAAGATGTTCCCATTACTATTACTATTATTATCATTATTATTATTACTATTATCATTACTCTCATCACCATCATAGGTGGTAAACAGTACTAAAAGATACAATCAATATAGAGGAGGATGGCTACTAACTTATCCTTCGTGACCGGCACAATGCCCTCGGTCACACTGCTCCCCCCGAACCCGCAACCCACAACATTCCCGCCTTCATTTTTCTTTCCGCCATCTTTCTTCCCGCCATCTTTTTTTCCGCCATCTTTATCTTCCGTCATTGCTAGCAGCGGTTTCCTGTCGTGATCGCAGTCCGGATCGCTCTCGACTTGAGCTGCTTCTTTTGTTTCCGGTGAGCACGTGACCAAACTCTTTCTCGTTTTCGATGACGTCAACTCCCGATCGGAAAGCGGAAGTGTCGGCAGAGATGATGATGATGGCGGTGGCGGTTGTAGTGATGATGATGATGAAGAGGACGTTGATGATGATGATACCGGACACGGACCGTCTAAGACGTTGCCATAGTTTCCTAGCGATAGTGAAGACGTAATAATAATAATGAAATAAAAATATAATTATTATAATATAATAACACCAACAACAACAACAACAACAACAACAACACCAACAACAACAACAACAACAACACCAACAACAACAACACCAACAACAACAACAACACCAACAACAACAACACCAACAACAACAACAATAACACCAACAACAACAACAACAACAACACCAACAACAACAACAACAACAACAATAATGATAATAATGGGAACACCGCTTTTATTTTATCAAATATCACAAAATGAATATAAAGATAGATATAAAATAATGTTTAATATAATAAAGTATTTAAATTAATAGGCTGTTAGTCTAATTTGCTCATCACTGGACAAAAATGAGTACAAATAGAGGATTATAGTCAATAAAAATAAGGTTCATTCATTATTCCTATCGCAATATATTGAGTAAGATGATGATAACACAGAGTTTATTAAATTGTTTCTAAAATCGTTCGACCAAATTAAGTTGACCAGCGATAAATTAAAAGTATTGTAAAAACCTATTGTAGAAACTAATAATAATAATAATAATAATAATAATAATAATAATAATAATAATAATAATACTCTTTTATTTCAAGAAACCAATGACATTAAATATAAAAATAAAATACGGTCATTGTCAAATAATTAAATAACTAAATGCACTATAAAACCCTATCACTCAGTACTCAGGTGACATATTAATATTATTATATTATATTATTATATATTAATATTAATATGATATTTAAACGGTTATAAAATGTTTCTGTCGCGATAGATGGCGTATGTCGATTTAATTGTAGGATCAATTAATTTGTCAATAAAAGCAACAGGCCATGAAATATTAATTAATTGTGAATTGAAAGTATTAAAGAAGCCAGTTGGAGTAATTTCAAACGTATTTAAACTAATCGAACAGTTTTTGAAATCGGAAATTAAAGTTGAATTTAAATTGTTCTTCTACTTCGATTGTTTGAAGTCGAAGTTTCTGGATTGGATTAAATCTGCCTCGTGACCTACCGTCAACTCCATAATCTCAATTTTCTGTTTTGTAGGTTGGCGATGTCTGGACGGAGATTGGCGAACAGTTGCGACATTGGCAGGCAGGACTCCCTCCTTTTCGATGTCTGCAAATATCAGGCAACCCGTCGTTTGCACGATAGCAAACAATTTACGATCTTTGGCAATATCCTGTCATGGCGTTCAGTATAACGTTTCAAAGTGACTTTGAGGCAAGACGACGTGGTTTAACAGCTACTACTACTCTGCTAATCGGTCATCCTTCAATTTTTTTAGTGTCTGAGAAGTTGAGTTTGAAACCAAAAGCAAATTGTCAATCATCCTGAAGTCTACCGATGTTTCAATCCATGGACCGAGAATCTCAGCCTTTAAATTAGTCTCGAAGTAATCGCGCAGTTTTAATCTCAATCTCAACGCTTTGTCTCTCAGTGGAACAATCTTGTGGCCACCACTCTTTAATGGTGGACTCAGCATCTCTGATACACAGCCGCTTATGGGTATTGACAACTAATTTCTTGCTGCTTCCACAACAAGGTTATAACCAAGTTGTTGGCAATCCACATCAGAGAAACTGTAGCTTCGCAGCTCGAACTTCAATTGTGAGGAAATAAATCTTTTCAAGATTTGTAGTTTCATTTGCGTAGAACGTAGATCGCAAGAGTCGTGTTAATTTGGAAATCACCCCCTCTTTGGCTTTTGTGTCCTTTAGTCCTGAATCATAGACTTTTCGCCAGGTATTTGTATTCCCGATCCATTTCTACTGTTGGAATGGGCATGTAGTCTATTGTCAACCTTGGTAGGAACTGATCGTACGAGACATCTTTTTTCCTCATTCCAAATACACAGCACTTACCTGTCCTCATCTGCATGCCCACCATTTGCACCAGGCTCGTTGAAGTCATGCTCTAGCTTTCCCACCAGAGGTTGGACTCTAAAGATAACCGCACTGTTTAACCTCCTCATTTTCTAAATTTTTCATGAGAGGGTTAAAACATAGATTAAAAAATAATAATTAATAATAATAAAAATAATAATAATAACAATAATAAAAATAATTATAATAATATTAACAATAACAATAATAATAATAGACACGGGAGGGAGTCACTGAATGCAGATATCGAAATGATAGCAGCGGGCAATCGAACAAAGTGGCACAAGGCAGCAGCTGCAACTTCAGAAAGACGGGCTTCAACGTCTGACTCTCTGATGTCATCTCTCAATGACTCACTGATGTCATCTGTCGCCTGCCCACCAACCACGTAAAACAGGAAGAAACAACGCGGACTAATTTTCAGGTTGGGCTCTTGTATGTGTTTGTATGAGTGTGTGTGAATGTGTGTGTACGTGTGTGCGTGTGTGCTCTCTCTATATGCATTTATTTCTCTCTCTCTCTCTTTCTCTCTCTCTCTTCCTTTACATGTATAGCAATATTAGCCATAGTATATAATATAAACGATAAACATTAAACAACATCAATAAAAATAGTAGCAACCTAAGCTTATCTCGAAGCTGATTGGCTTGTCTGCCAGTTTCTTATCAATCATGTTTGCACTGAAGATGCTTGCAAACAGGAAGTACTCTTCCAAAGATCCTAAATAACTCTGATGGCGTGTTACGATAGTGACTGTGTTGGTGATCGTAATGATAATGATTGTGATAGTAATGCTGATGACGATGATGAGGAAGAAGATGGGGATGATGAAAACTTTATTTATAAAAATATCTCTATATTGTCAACAATAGTAGTTCATCAATTGAATCAGTAAGAAAATATACACACACAAAAACACAAACAAGAACATCTCTAAACACACACAGTCACACACACTCACACACAAAACCACAAACTTCGGGCACGGGCAAACACGGGCCAACGTCCACGGTAGCACCATACCCCCCTGCAGCACTTCCTGGCGGTCCACTGGATATCACATCCACCCCCAACTCCACAAGCTCGACCCGGAAGGAAATCAAAATGCGCCCCCGGTAAGCAAAACCGGCGGTTATCCCTTCGTTGAGGTGGGCATACTCGTCCACGATGTTGTAGGGGCGGAATGAACCGTAAAGATTGACCCAACTAGGTCCAAATGTTGGTAGAAACCCTGTTTGATAGGTTGGTTGGTTGGTTGGTTAGTTGATAGGTTGGTTGGCTGGTTGGTTAGTTGGTTGGTTGGTTAGTTGTTTAGTTGGTTGGTTGGTTAGTTGTTTGTTTGGTTGATAGGTTAGTTGATAGGTTGATTGGTTGGTTAGTTGATAGGTTGGTTGGTTGGCTGGTTGGTTGGCTGGTTGGCTGGTTGGTCGGCTGGTTGGTTGGTTAGTTGGTTGGTTGGTTGATTGGTTGGTTGGTTGGTTAGATGGTTGGTTGGTTGATAGGTTAGTTGAATGGTTGGTTGGTTGGTTAGTTGATAGGTTGGTTGGCTGGTTGGCTGGTTGGATGGTTAGTTGGTTGGTTGGTTGGTTAGTTGTTTGGTTGGTTGGTTGGTTGGTTTGTTGGTTAGTTGGTTAGTTGGTTGGTTGGTTGGTTGGATGGTTGGTTGGTATGTAAATATGTCGTTCAATAGGCTAATTGATGATTGGTTTGTTTGAAATTTGTTTGCTGGTTGGTTATATTGGTAATTAGGTTGGTTGACTGGTTTGTTGGTTATAGGGTTGAATGATTGAACAAATGATTGCTTTGTAGACTTTATAAATTAGTGAAAATCATGAAAAAAGTGAACAGACAAAAGCGAAATTGATTGCATATGAAAATATGTAATTTTTTTTGTTAATCTTTTTCATCATCTTCACCATCACCATCCCCACCAATACACCATTACACCATAATCATTCTCATCATCAGCATCACACCACCATCATCATCAGCATCACACAATTATCACCACCACCATCATCATCACCATCATCATCATCACCACCATTCATTCCGTCATTAGATATGGAAGCCAGATCTAAGAAATGAGTGGCGATGATGTCATCGTTGACATCATCATTCCGGACTTGAAGCTTGACGCGACAACAAAATGGCGGGAACATCTCTGTGAAGGCCACTTCCTCATTCCAGACTGGATTGTAACGGCCTTTCTTTGTGGACGTTCGCCCCTGCAATTATTACTACAATAATTATAATAATTACAATTATATAATATATAATAATAATAATTATTATTATTATTATTATGTTATTATAATTATGTCTAAATACCTTTTTCCCGGCAAATGAGACTTGTACGTAGGGGTCCACCAAATCTTTCACCTCCCCTGTGATTGCCTGCCAATCAATTTTTTTTACAATTCTCTCTTTAGAATTTTTTAGAGGATTCAACATTCTATGTAAAGCCGCGTGAATCAATGTTTATAATGCACATTGCATAGGTGGGGTCTCTTTGCATTCGAATCCAGTCACTGCCAGGCATCTTAATTTTAACATTGCGCCGCTAAAGTAACTTCAATCATTCAACCAACCAACCAACCAACCGACCGACCGACCGACAAATCAACCAACCAACAAATCAACCAACCAACAAATCAACCAACGAGTCAACCAACCAACCGACCGACCGACCAACCAACCAACCATCCAATAATCAACCAACTAACAACCAACCAACCAACCAACCAACCAGCCAGCCAACCAACCAACAAACCAACCTTCTTAACGTTAGCCATAATGCCAGTATTCATCCTGGGAAATCCCTCCCCTCTGTAAATAGCGACAATGAACCTGGCTCGCTGCCTCTCGACCGGACTGTTGTTCGGAAGCAGAAGGTTTCTGAGAAGTGTCCAGTCCAATAAATAAATGATCGAATGAATGAATAAATAAATTAATGGAAGAATAAATGAATAAATTAATGAATGGATGAATTGGTGAATGGGTAGAAGAATGACTGAATAAATGAATAACAGGATGTATAAATGAGTAGATTAATTAATAGAAGTATGGATGAATAAATAAATGAATGGATCAATAAACGATTGGCAAATGACTGGATGAAAATAATTAAAGTAATTAATAAATGAGTCAAATAATTAAAGTTTTTTTTTCATATAAAATTAGTTTAGAATGAAAAAAAAATGAAAAAAAGAAGGAAAACGAACAAACAAACAAAAGTGTGAACCAGTGAATGAACATTTGAATGAATGAACGAATGAATGAATGAATGAATGAATGAATGAATGAATGAATGAATGAATGAATGAACGAACAAACGAACGAACGAACTACCGAACAAACAAATGAATGAATTAATTAATGAATGAATTAATTAATTAATGCCGGAAAACGGATGAACAAAAGTATGAAACTAACGATTCAATATCATCATCATCAGCGTTTGATTTTTTCTGGGGTACCTGTTTTAAGAAGGAATTTAATTTACATCACACAAACAAAATATTATTATATAATTATTTTTTATTTTTTGAATAATAATAATAATAATAATAAATAATAATAAATAATAATAATAATAATAACAACAACAATAACCTTGATCTTGTCACCCTTCCCAAAGACGGCTATGTCACATTTAACGTAGCCCTTGCACCCCCCCGTCACATCGTCAGGGTCCGTGAGGACAGCCCATTTGTGGTAAAAGTGGTGGTCTGTGCGTGTGTGTGTGTGTGTATACACATGTGTTCGTGGGTGTGTACACGTGTGTGTATGTATGTGTGTTGTGTATGTGTTGTGTAGGTGTGTGTGTTGTAGGTGTATGTGCGTGTGTGTGTGTATATACACATGTGTTTTTAGGTGTGTAAATGTGTGTGTATGTGTGTGTTTGTGTGTGTGTGTGTTGTAGGTGTGTGTGTGTGTGTGTGTGTGTGTGTGTGTGTGGCGTCAAGTCTAGTGTGTGGTTTGGGGAATGCGGTTTTATAAATACAGATTTTACTGGATTGTGGTCGTGCGAATGGCGCGGTTTTGATTATTAAAATTGCAAAATATAAAATAAAAACTGAGTTTGAAAATGTTTTCAAAAAGTTTTTTAGCTATGTAATATGTTTGTAACAATTTAGTGGTTTTGGACGCTCTGTAACAAGCTTTTTTTCCTACGCAGACCGTCATTTCAAAACTCTGATCGATCGAAACGCTGAATGTTTTGAAAAGCTTTTTAAATAAGAAAGATGGTGTGAGATGTGATTAGTCCGACGTTGTATAGATATGACGTTAGTTCAGTGAAACAAGCCCATTCGGCAAAGTCTTAATGGAAATGAACTTGTCACCAATAAATTGAAGTATTACACTGAAGTGCAAACTCCACATATTAATGTTGTTGATTCGCCATCAGGTCAAAGTTTCTTAGCAGAGAGTTGGTTCTTCACTGAGTTGGTTCTTCTGCAGAGGTGATCGAGTTTGAAGCCAGGTAGATGGATGAGATGATCTTCATCAAGAGAAATTGTGGGTTGAATTAATGCGTATACCTATTTCAAGATTAGTTTATCACCTTATTTGCCAACAGTTCTTCTGACAATTTTTTGTTGTGTAGTTTGATAGTGTTTTCAATTAAGGCGGTTGTGGTTTTTAATTGGGGCGGCGGTAGTTTCATTTGGTTGCAGTTATACAGTATCAGGCTGAGTTTTTGTGAAAAGTTCCGACGCGCCGTGCCTGTCAGTCAGATCTCCATCAATTCAAAATCAATCAATTGTTCAGTCGATCGGTAAATCAGCCATTCAGTTAATCAGTCAATCAAATAATCAGTTAACCAGCCAGCCAGCAATCCAACCAACCACCCAACCTGAAATCTAACGAACCATCCAACCAACCACTCAACTAGAATTCTAACCAACCAACCAATCAACCAGCAAACAATCTAACCAACCAGCCAACCACCCAATCAAAAATCTAACCAACTAACTAATCAATCACCCAACCTGAAATCTAGCCAACCAACCAGCCAGCAAACCAACCAACCAGGAGCATCGTACACAGTGCCAACATCCAACTTGAAACTCCCAATCTTCGTGCCTGATCTCAAAATGTTCCGCGAATGTAAGACCTGTTTTGAAAATTATAATTCATATTTATTGCCGTTATTATAATAATAAAATAATAATTATGAATATAATTATCATCGTACAACAACAACAACACACGCACCGATATTGTTATCATCTTGTCCAAAAGGACTGAGGCAATGATGTGGAAATCAAAGACGAAATACTGGGGGGGGTTTAGAAAATATTATACATTATTATTAATTTTTTTTTAGTCTTTATTATTGCAGCTCTGACATACCCAAAACCACTTACAATGTTGCATATATAGATTATGTTATTATATTATTAGTATAATAATAATAATATTATTAATATTATAATCATCATTATTATTGCTACTATTATTACTGTAGTGATACCAGAGCCATAAATGTTATTTGCATCACCGTGCTTTCGAACACGGTCACTGCGAAGATGGTGCAGGCGCCTTTAACCGCTTCGCCACCGAGTTATACATGATTTGGTCACCTCAGTGGCAACGTCCACAACGACGGCAAAACAGTTGGACGAAATTTAATTAATTAATTAATTAATTAATTAATTAATTATGAATATGTAAATGAATTATAGACGATAAATTATGAAATATAAAATAATTATTGGGCGATGAATTATAAAATGAACTATGATTGAATTATGGATAATTAATAAGTACTCCATGCAACATTTTGAAACACAAATTGTGATAAAAAATTATAATGAAAAACTGTAATAAAAAATTATGCAGACGATAAATTAAAAAAAAAATGAATTTTTAATTGAATGAAATTACAAAATTATGAAAGTATGAGTTAAAATCCAATCCCAACAACAACAAACAACAACAACAACCACAACAACAACAACCACAACAATATCGACACAGCAACAACAACAATATCGACACAGCAACAACAACAATAACCATAACAACAACAACAACAGCAACTAAACAAAACAACAAACGAACAGCAACACCTCATTAAAATAGGGGCAGTTGGTGGACTCCTTGACAGAGGTGTACTTCCTCTGGTCCCCCACCTGCACGCACACCACGGGGTTCATGTTCACCCCCGACAACTGCCTCGCCTCAATTATCGTCACTGACACCTAGCGTATAGGAACGAAATCGCAAAAAACTAATAACTGGGTGACAAGATTGAAGCAAATTGTTCCTGAGAAAGATTTCAGAAGAGAGTTAAAAAGTTATTTGTTCAACGAAGCATTTAATCATAGTACAATCCTCTGAGGCATGTCAATAGAGTGAATAACATAATAATAATAATAATAATAATAATAATAACAATAATAATAATTATAAATTATGCTATTATAATGATATGTGTCGTAAATATATGGCGAACTTTCAGATGATGCAACAATGATGGAGGTGTAAGAAGTGCTGGTGTGAGAAGTTTTCATTATAAAAATTTATTACAATTTTTTATCATAAGTTTTTAGATTTTTTTTCTGCTACAGAGTGTTTGTTAATCATTCATCATGATTATTATGTTCATCATCATGATGATGATGATGTTGATGATGATGATGATGACGACGATGATGATGAAGATGATGATGATGATGATGATAATGATGATGAGGAGAAGGAGAAGAGTCATGATAATGATAATGATGATGATGAGAGTCATGATGATGATGATGATGATGATGATGACGACGATGATGATAATGATGAAAAATAGGGAGGCGGCACGAAGACGCTTGAATAATGATGATGAGAAGTAGCGAAAAATATTAAATCGTATGAGTTGGAATGATGAGGATGATGATGATGATGATGATGTTGGTGATGATAATGGTAATGAAGACGACGAGGATAATATTGATGATACCGATAATGATGATGTCAATTATAAAGGCGATAATGATAACGATTATATAGTAGTAGTAGTAGTAGTAGTAGTAGTAGTAGTAGTAGTAGTAGTAGTAGTGGAATCAGTAGTAGTAGTAGTAGTAGTGGTAGTAGTGGTAGTAGTGGTAGTAGTAGTAGTAGTAGTAGTAGTAGTAGTAGTGGAATCAGTAGTAGTAGTAGTAGTAATAGTAATAGTGGTAGTGGTAGTAGTGGTAGTAGTAGTGGTAGTAGTGGTAGTAGTGGTAGTAGTAGTAGTAGTAGTAGTAGTAGTAGTAGTGGAATCAGTAGTAGTAGTAGTAGTAATAGTAATAGTGGTAGTGGTAGTAGTGGTAGTAGTAGTGGTAGTAGTATTGGTAGTAGTAGTGGTGGTAGTAGTAGTAGTAATTCACGACACATAAATAATAATCAATGAGGCCGACGATGAGGACGATGATGCTGTCATAAAACCTCATAATGAAAAGTTGCCGGCAAGTGAAAAAAAAAAAAACAAAAAAAATTTAATGAAGAAAAGATGGAAAGAATTTCGCGGCTCGTTCTATAATTAGGAACTTCTTTTATTTATTCATTCAATTGTTCGCAATTTTTTTTACTTCATTCTTTATTTTTTTTCATTCATTTATCTTTCATTAATCGCTCTTCATTCGTTCATACTTGCTATCATTCTTATGTACACTCAACAAGAATTTTTTTTTTTAATTTTTATTTAGTTGAATATTTGTTCTTCATTATGTTTGCCTCTTTGTTTGTCATATAAATTCAACACGCATTCTAAATTTGTGTGTTTAAATTATTTTTTAATCAATTTATTTTTCATTCTTTCATTCATTTCACCCAATATTCATTTCATCCATTCGTATGTGTATTCACTCATTTGTTCCATTGTTTGTATATAACTTTATACGCCTTTCTAAATTCGGGGGTCTAATAATTTTTCTACTAATTCATTCATTCATTCATTCATTCATTCATTCATTCATTCATTCATTCATTCATTCATTCATTCATTCATTCATTCATTCATTCATTCATTCATTCATTCATTCATTCATTCATTCATTCATTCATTCATTCATTCATTCATTCATTCATTCATTCATTCATTCATTCATTCATTCATTCATTCATTCA
>NW_008705269.1:1155741-1161559 GCF_000326865.2 Helobdella robusta
GATCTGGATACATCTGCAACATCACCATCATCATCACCAACAACAACAACATCATCATCACAATCATTATCATCATAATCATCATCATCATCAACAACAACAAAAACATCATCATCATCATCAACAACAGCAGCATCACCATCATCGTCATCAATAATATTATTGCTTCAATAGTTAATACTTCTAGTACTACAACATTTACAACCACTACTAATACTACTACTGCTACTAAAACAACTACTGCTATCACTATTACTACTAATACTACTACTATTACTACCACTACTACTACTACTACTACTACTACTACTACTACTACAACTACTACCACTACTACTACTACTACTACTACTGCTACAACTTTTTCAACAACTACTACTACTATTACTAACACGTTTCCATAATTGGAAAAACCTCCGTCATCATCATCATCATCATCAGCGTAGTTGTCATCTTCAACGTCATAAGCAGGTGTTGTCGCGTTGGCACCTTCATAAATGTAGTTGGCACAGTGGAAGTCGTAGTAGTAGTAGTAGTTTAGTAGTAGTTTAGTAGTAGTAGTAGTAATAGTAGTAGTACTAGTAGTAGTAGTAGTAGTAGTAGTAGTAGTAGTAGTAGTAGTAAAAGTAGTAGTAGTAGTAGTTGTAGTAGTAGTAGTAGTAGTAGAAGTAGAAGTAGTAGTAGCAGCAGTTGCTGTTGTTGTAAAAAAGTTAAAGTAGTAGTAGTAGTAGTTGTTGTTGTTGTTGTTGTAGTAATTGTAATTATGGTAGTAGTAGTAATAAAAGTGGTTATAGTTATGACAGTTGTATTAGGAGTGGTTTTTGGTTTCCTTTATTAAGTTACAATTCAATACAAATTTTTCAATTACGTGTAAGCACATGCATGTATTAATTAAATATCTGATAAACTCGAACGAGTTCAAGAAAATATGTATTCATATCGATTAAAACCTACACGATACATATGAAAAGTTGAGCAAGATATTACCGAACACAAAACCGACAAAACCGACATGAAATACCGACCTCCGTACTTTAAATCCTGATTATTAATTCTTGATTGAATGACACTATTACCAGTTGAAGCAGCTGTCGTAGCTGCATTAGCTGCTGAAAAAGCTGCGTACCGTCTCGTTTGTTTGACAAACTTCATCATCTTGCCTATCGTTCTGACTGACTTGAAACTGGAATTATGCAACGGTGTGAAGAAACTTTTATTAAAATCATTAAATATAATATTGATAATAGTTGTAGTAGCGTTGGTAGTAGTAGTCGTGGTAGTAGAAAAAGTATTAGTATATTATTATTATTATTATTATTATTTTTATTATTATTATTAGTAGTAGTAATTGTAGAATTAGTGGTAGTAGTAGTCTTAGTAGTAGTAGTAGTAGTAGTAGTAGTAATAGTAGTAGTAATAATTGTAGTAGTAGTAGTAGTAGTAGTAGAAGTAGTAGTAGCAGTAGTAGTAGTAGTAGTTGTTGCTGTTGTAATACTATTAGTAATTGTAGTAGTAGTGGTAGTAGTAGCTGTAGGAGTAGTAATAGTAGTAATTCTAGTAGAAATATTATTATGGACTGTTAGTATTAGTATAGAAGTAGTTGTAGTAGTATTATTAGTAGTAGCAACAGAAATAAGTAGTTTTTTTATCGTGTTCAGCGGCCGCAGTTACTAGTTGCAGTAGAAGTAATGATGGTATCAGTAGTACTTCTGTGGCAATAAAATTAGTTTCGTCGGTGCAATACCCATGTTCATTTATTGTTCCTTGCTCTAGCGATAAAATAACATCAGCTTTTTTTATGTCTTCGCTATCGCCTCGCATCTCTGGGTCTTTGCTTGCACCAATGCCTCTTTTATTCATGGTTATGGGAAATTGTCTTCATTTTTTGTTTTTTATTTTTTTATTTATTCTTTGCTGCTTTTTTACGTTAATATTGTGAAAGTGAAGCTAAGTAGAAAGCTATGTAGAAAGCTTAGTTGAAAAGCTAAATAAGGAAAGCTAAGTAGGAAAGCTAGGTAGGTAAGCTAAATAAGGAAAGCTAAGTAGGAAAGCTAGGTAGGTAAGCTAAATAAAAAAGCTAAATGGGAAAGCTATGTTGGAAAGCTAGGCATTTTTTTTACCAAACATGGAGTAACAACATTTTGGGCGGTGAGATGGGCCAGTGCTCAAAGAGGCCTGGTCCGACAGGGTTCGAATGCAGAGACATCTTTTCCTATTCTCCTAACATACACAACATGTGTCGTGCCTGTTCCCGTACCCTGTGTTTGGAAAAGTGAACCTTGGTATTGACGCATTTCGTAAATACAGAGGTATATAAGCACCGGCGTTAAAAAACACTAACTTCGTCGTCAACCAGAGCTTCTTGAAGAGTTAATATTACAATAAATTTCGTTAAGCATTCTGTATATTTTGTTTGTTACTCGAAACTGTTAAATAAAATATTCATAAACTGTTCTCCTTTTGCACTTGTTTAGTCATTAAATTTGTGAAATCTTAGATATTAAAGACTAACCCCGACAAATTGGGTCCAAATGAATGAATGAACGGATGGATGAATGAATGGATGAATGAATGATGAATGAATGAATAATCTCAATCAAAATAATGTTTGTTAATAAAAGAAAAATTTTTAACGACAACATTAATATTTGAAACGTTTCATTCAACATTTACAATCATATTTTTCGTCATACTACCTTCTGTACTACCTACCCTTTATTTGTTACACTGTGATTCATCAGTGGTTTTTAATGAAATATAAACAACTTCAAATATTATTTAGTATCATTGTTTATTGATTGAATGATATGAACCGGGGTAAAGCAATAGTTAGTAATTCAATTCAATTTAATATATTCATTTGATCCAAATAAAACAGAAAAAAATTTGTGATCAGGAGACCCGGAAAAAGAAAATAATTTCTTGTAGTTGACCACCCTGGACAAGATTGTCATGATCATAAGGATAACGAAAAATAAAAATGAATAAATTATCCAGGACATACTAACATTAAATAAAATAAAGGTTTTATTACCCACAAGTGATTGGTAACTTAATTAAATTGTATTACATGTTTGTATTAATAAACTTAACTGTCAATTAAAGTTATAATGATGTAGTAGGCACATACATACATGCTCTTACACGCAAACAATACACACACACTCACCAAACACCTATACATATATGCCGGCATCTGCACGCACACACACACACACACACACACACACACACACACACATACATACAAATAGCAATGCAATATACAAGTGGCATAATAATAATTACAACTCATACCCTTATAAGTTACTTCCTTAGTGTTACTACTGGAATAATTTGTATGGTTTTGTATCAGCTCCATTTCTTAGTGTGCGTGTGTGCACATCGTCTCTAGTTTAAAAATTTCTTATTTATTAATATTATTTTTATTCTGAGTCTATTAAAAATAATTTATTTTATTGCCATCACGTGATAGAGCGCTCCCAAAAATATAGATAATGTTTAAACGTAGTGGATGTACTTTTTTTGAAATAAGCGCCACATAAACAAATTTTTTTTTATATTTGTTTTTTTTTTACATAGGAACTATTAAAAGAATGAAATCATTCGTAAATAAATAAAAATATTATTAAACGTTACTGTTATTATTATTGCGTGTGAACAGTTTTTTTAAACATACAGTTGTTCTTTATATAGATAATATAAATAATAATAATAATTATTATTATTATTATTATTATTATTACTATTATTATTATTACAAGTACAACAAAGATACTTACGCGGGATTAATCTGGCCTCTCCCCATTTGTAGTCTTTGGCTTCGTAATGACGGTACTTCCGGGTCGGAATAGGGATGTGCCGGGTGTTTTAACTTTTCCCTAGAGCCGGAAATTGGTGAGAGTAGCGCTTTAGTTTCGCTGTTGTTGTTCGTGACGTCATCGATTAACTGGATCACTCGGGGGTCGGGTGGGTTGTAGGTCAGTTCAAAAGTTATGTTGGCCTGGTTTAATCATTTGTAATCGTTGTTGTTGTCGTTATTATAGAGAAAATATAATAAAGATAATAATAATAATAATAATAAATACAACTGCAAATAATATTAGTGGTAATAGTAGCTATTAGAAGCATTAGTGTTAGTAGTAGTAGCAGTAGTAGTAGTAGTAGTAGTAGCAGTACTAGTAGTAGTAGTAGTAGAGGCATAGTAGTAGTGGTAATAGTAGTAGTAGTAGTAGTAGTAGTAGTAGTAGTAGTAGTAGTAGTAGTAGTAGTAGTAAAATTAGTAGTAGTAGTAGTAGTAGTAGTAGTTGTTGTTGTTTTAGTAGTAGTAGTAATAGTAGAAGTAGTTATAGTAGTAGTAGTAGTAGTAATAATCCTACAACAACGGGCGCATAGCATGTGTTGTTTTATTTTTCCAATTAATGTGGGATGTAATTAGTTGAGACAGGAACGTGACAAAGTGGATGAATGACTGAATGAACGAATGAACGAATTGACGAATGAACGAATTGATGAATGAATAAATGAATGAATGAATGAATGAGTGAATGAGTGAGTAAATGAGTGAATGAGTGAGTGAGTGAGTGAGTGAGTGAATGAGTGAGTGAGTGAGTGAGTGAGTGAGTGAGTGAGTGAGTGAGTGAGTGAGTGAGTGAGTGAGTGAGGGAAAGAGTGAGGGAGTTAGGGAGGGAGTGAGGGAGTGAGTGAGTGAGTGAGTGAGTGAGTGAATGAGTGAGTGAGTGAGTGAGTGAATGATTGAATAAGTGAATGAATGAATGAGTGAATGAATTCATTCATTCATTAATTAATTATTTAATTAATTAATTAAATAATTGATGTACACTTGATTGATTAACAATATAAAGAAATTAATCAAACAAATAAATAAATGGATTAATTATTTATTCAATGAAAAAAATGTTAATGAACAAAGCGAACGAGTTGATGAACGAAAATGTCTAAAAAGTGCATCTAAATAAGTTTTTTTGTCAATTTGGAAAAATGTTGTCATCATTGGGGGCCTGAAGCGCTTGCTTACGTGGAGAAACAACAACCAAAAAATTTAAATCACCAGATACCAACAAGACAAGTTATATACATCTCTGAAACCGATACACAACTGAAAATACACAAATTGCTTAATGATTAAATATGTTAATGACTAAATAAATAAATAATTATTTTAAAAAATTAATTATAACTTATTGAACAAATAAATGTAAGCAATAAAATAATATAAACAATTTATAGAAAAACCCATCGAAAACTACAACCAGCCAACCAAACAACCAACCATCCAACCAACCAACCAATCAATCAACCAACCAGTTAGCCAGCCAACCAACCAACCAACCAATCAATCAATTAACCAGTTAGCCAGCCAACCAACCAACCAACCAACAAACCAGCCAAACAAACGAGCCAAACAAACATACAAAAAACAAACATACAATCAAACAAATAAATTCTATTTAAAACAACCAAACAAACTTAATATCCATGATAACACACCGTGGAAAACACTAAACAACGCAACGTCCACATGTACACCAACCAGCACAAATACAGACACTAATACAGACACTCATACATACACACACTCGCATGCAGATAGACACCAGTATAAATGCATACAAAAAAAACACACAAACATTCACACACCACATACACACAAATCCAAACACGCAAATACACTGTTTCTATTTAAAATCACACACCAACACACACACACACAAACACACAACACAACACACACACAGACACACACACACGACCGGCCGGCTTAGATAACGTAGAAACTTTAAATTGATTTCATTTC
>NW_008705269.1:1162803-1164037 GCF_000326865.2 Helobdella robusta
TTAGATAGTCCAAGCGTCGCTTGCGTGATGCGTTCATTCTCTGTGTATTCATTTACGCTGCGTGTGTGCGTGTGTGCGTGCGTGCTTGTGTGTCTGTGTTTTTGTGTAGGTGTGCGTATGTGTGTGTGTGTGTGTGTGTTTGTGTGTGTGTGTGTGTGTGTGTGTGTGTGTGTGTGTGGTGAAACCTCTGTGTATTTAAGCAACAATGGAGAACCGTATTCATAATAATGTCATTATTATGTCAATATATGCATTATTACATTTAACTACGACAGATACCATCCCATCACATTACTTCACTTTATTTTATTCAGCTCCCTTCATATTATTTACATTATTATTATTATTATTGTTGTTGTTGTTGTTATTGTTATTATTAGACTAACATTATTTTTTTATTGAATGTTTTTACGGTTGAATTAAAAGTCGTTTAAATTTATATCATCGTCATCATTATCATCATCACTATCACCATCATCATTATCATTAGTATTATCACCCGTTGGGCTAATGCAACAAAATCCCTGCCAGAAGTTTTATACAAATTCACAAGGAAATATCTCATTCAACAACTACCAACCAACGCTAACCTAGTCAAATGGAAAAAAACGAACAACGCAGCATGCTCCCTCTGTAACGCCAAGGAAACAAATAAGCATGTAGTATCAAACTGTGGTTCGCCATCTGCACTCGCTAGGTACTTAAATCGCCCCAATAAAATACTTGCCATCATCTTAAACAACATCAAATCATGCATCGAGCCTGGAGCAATCATTTTTGCGGATATCGAAGAAGAATCGTTCCGCCCTGTGTCGCAACTGTTCACCTCGCTCAGACCAGACATAGTAATCTGGTACAAAAGAACGATTGAAATACTGGAACTAACAGTCTGTCATGAAACCAATTACACCAAATCAAGAAACTACAAAGTGGATAAGTACAAGAACAACCTCAAAAATACCTATCGAATGATTTTAAGCATTGCAATACTTTAATCAACACTTTTGAAATTTCGCCAATAGGACTTTATGATTCTTTCAATTTATCTCAAACTAAAATAAACTGGCGTGACGATTTTAGATTTAGCTTAATCAATTCTGTGATAGCATCTACTTACGCAATATATTGTGACAGAAATAAAGCTTGACTCTAGTTTTTATATTATCACATCATCTTTGTACACATTCATAATGACGAGCATTGATGTTAAATTATCCATTATTTTAATCTTTTA
>NW_008705269.1:1164126-1165545 GCF_000326865.2 Helobdella robusta
CAACTAATAATAATAATAATAACAACAACAACAATAATAATAATAATATAAGTAAATAATATAAGTAAAAATAATAATAACAAAAAAACGAACAGCAGTAATATTAATATAATAATAATAATAATGATAATAACAAAAACAATAATTAAAATTTACAGTTTCTGCGTCTGTCAGATCCTTATTTTTAAAGAATAATAATAATAATAATAATAATAATAATAATAATAATAATAATAATAATAATTGTTATTTGTTTTTAAAAACTTGTTGCGGCGAGTATTATAATGCAAATGCGAGCACCGAGCGATGTAAATATACGCAGGGTTCATTTAATTGCAAAATATTATTTTTATTATTTCTGTTATTGTTAATATTATTATTATTATTATTATTATTATTTTTATTATTATTATTACTATTATTATTGTTATTGTTAAGTTTATTGTGTTGGCCACTTTTGTTATTATTATTATTATATTATTATTATTATTGTTAATATTATTTTTATTGTTGGGATTGTTATTAATGTGCGTTTTGAAAAAATGCATGTAGAAGATTTTTCCTTTTTAAATATGGAAAAATTTTATTTTTCTAAAAAATTATTCTGAAAAATAAATATAAAACTTCATTGTTATTATACAACTGATACTCCTACTAGAAAATATTACTATTACTAGCGCCATCACTACTACTACTATTACTATTACTACTACTACTACTACTAGTAGTAGTAGTAGTAGTAATAGTAGTAGGGGTAGAAGTGATAGTAGTAGTGGTACTAGTAGAAGAAGTAGTAGCAGCAGCAGCAGCAGTAGTAGTAGTAGTAATAATAATAGTAATAGTAGTAGTAAAGTAGTATTAGTAGCTGTAAAAATAACAGTTGTATTTGCAGTAGTAGTATTAGTCTTGAAAGATCAATGTTACATCATTATGACGAAAAATTAATGTGGCTGTGTTTGTTAT
Source organism: Helobdella robusta (assembly GCF_000326865.2). Classification (NCBI taxonomy): domain Eukaryota; kingdom Metazoa; phylum Annelida; class Clitellata; order Rhynchobdellida; family Glossiphoniidae; genus Helobdella; species Helobdella robusta. The sequence goes on from NW_008705269.1 coordinate 1,165,090, forward strand.
TAATATTATGATTTTAATAATAATAATTATTAATATAATAATAAAAATGGGAACATCCTTTTATTTTCTAACTCCAAATACCAAATATTAATAATGAAATAATTATAAAATCCTATTTAATCTAAAATGCTCGTCACTGCAAGTGAGTACATTTTAGAGGGGCTGGTTTAATTGTAATAACAAAATAATTAAGAATAATTATTAATATAATATTATAATCATAGTACTTGATTATAATAAATAATTATAGTTGATTGAACCTGAGTGACGATGTTGTTTTCGTCCAGCAAGCAATCATCAACCTGTAACTTGCCCGCCACAACCAGCTGCTGTAGAACCATGCCGAATGTGCCGACCAGTCTGTGAGGTTGGTTGTTTGTTTGGTTTGTTGATAGGTTGGTGGATTGGTTGGATGGATGGTTGGTTGTATGGTTGGTTGATTGGTTGGTAGATTGG
>NW_008705269.1:1169286-1183953 GCF_000326865.2 Helobdella robusta
ATGAATTATGAAATGAATGAACAAACAGAATAATCATTACATAATGCAAACATGCAAACAGCATTAATGAAATTACAAGCCTACAAACAAACAAACACACACACACACACACACCACACACACACATACTCACACACACACACATACACACACACATACACACACGCACACATACACACACCCACATACAGTTGGTGTTTATGTTATGGCGATTTGGTGAGGAAGTGGTATCGCTGGAGAATTGTTATCCACATTTTTCAAACAAGGCAGTTAATAACGTAAGCCAACTAAATGTTTCTATCATGGACTGAGCCATGTTGTTGGCCGTTGTAAGTTGGACGGTCGAGAGCTGTGCCTAGCACTATTTGTGGTGAAAGTAATGTACGAAGCAAGCATCAGGATTAGCCTCCATTTAAAACTTGGTCTGCCGCTGGTGACCCCAATTTGGGGGTGACGTTTCATTACAGGGCCATTATGGTCTTTAGTGAAGACTAGGATTCGGCAAGGTACTCCGCAGTGTACGACCTCCTATTGAAGCTCTTTCAAAAAGCCAGCATACCAGCCATAAAAGAGTCTCTGGGCTTAAATCTGATAGTAAGTTTAGTCTATTTCTGACAGTTACACAATTGTCCAGTGGTCTCAAGGCCGTTCGCTGACATGGGACGTCACATTCCCACATAATTACGCCTCAACTGACACTGGGTCAGCGGCAGTAATGACAGCCGATTTTAAAGACGACAAATACAAAACTGTTAATAATGGCACAAAGTTTATCTGGCCAATCTGTGTGGAAAGTTTCGGCCCCACCGACAGACACAGAGCATTTCTTGGAGCTAATCGGCACAAAAATTGCCGAAAATAATTGGCGACCCTAACATTAAATTATATATGCTACAAAATATTTCAATTTTTACTGAATAAGTATAATTTATTTTGCATTAAAAATAATATTAAATCAGGATCTGTGCGTGATCTCCAAACATGTATTATGTGACGAGTCGGAATGAAATGATAGCTTCTACAGCTTTTGTTTTTATCCAAAGACTCGGCTCGCCCACACACACACGTACATACATACATACATACACACACATACATACATACATACAAACAAATATACATACATACAAACAAACAAACAAACAAACAAACATACATACATACATGCATGCATACATACATACATACATACATACATACATACATACATACATATATACATACAAACAAATATTCATACATACATACATACATACATACAAACAAACAAACATACATACATACATGCATACATACATACATACGTACATACGTACATATGCATGAATAAATTAATGAAATCGGCTTACTTCAACTGACATAAAATTGTATGATGGCTGCATTTGTGTACATAATATTGTACATATATTGTACACAATGTTTTATGCATACATGCAAACTTACATGCATGCATACGTACGTACGTACATACATACATAAATTTATACATACTAACGTTCGATAGATCTCCTCAAATTATTAATTATAATTATAAGAAGACTGGATGACCATGAAAATGTTGTAAAGAAATTTATCTAGTATGGTCACTTTAACAGAAATACGTATAGTTTCCTACGACAAGATATAATATGGAAATTCTGAATAGAATTTTCACGGTCACATATCATTAAGTAAATAGCCCTTCAGTCCTTTTAAAACTTTTCAATGAGTTTAACTCGACGTTGAAACCGCTGTTCACGATTTCATTCCAAGTTCTTGGCCCTTTACAATAAGCATGCGAGAAGGTGATGTTGGTTTTTGATTTGTTGGAGTTGAAAGAAATTATTTTGTCGTCCAGATTGCTGTTTGATTTTGAAAAAATTTTGAAATAATTTTGGCAACTTGTTTGTCAATTGCTTAATACATGAAAATTATTTGAAAATAATTATTCAGTTTTGAGAAATTTAGATTTTGTCTCATGCTGAATAACGGTAGACTGAGTGGCGTCGTTTCGATCCTGTTATGATTCTAATGGCTCTTTTCATTAGGAGTTCAATTGGCATCGTTGATATATGATAGGATGATGCCCAGACTCTGTTGCAGTAGGTGATCAACAAAGTACACTGAGAGTTGTACAACGGAGTGTACAGAAAGTTGTACAACAAGTTCAAGCATTTCTTCGGTAGGAATGATTTAAACTTTATTCATCATTCCTTTTGTCTTAGATAACTTACTTGCAATGTATTTAATGTGGAAGAAAGTTTCGGATCAAAATAAACGCCCACAAATTTTAAACGTTATGTTTCCTCAAGTATATCGTTGCTTAATTGTAGGTTTCTTTATAATTGAGATATTGAACAGGTCCAAATACCATTACTTGGCTCTTTGATGAGTTGATCGACAGGTTATTGGCTTCAAACCAGCAAACAATATTCTTCAACTCTTTTTTTGTGTTTATGATGAGCTCATTTATTAATTTGCTACAACTGAAGACGCTTGCATCATCAGCAGAAATGATGTAGTTAAAAAACGCTGACGCGGTTGGTAAATCGTTTAAGAAGAGTATGAATAACAGTGGGCCCGCCCAGAATGCTACCTCGAGAAACACCCTGATTGTTGTTGAGCGTGTCAGAGTTTACGTTATTTACACAGACAAATTGTTTCCTGTCGGTCAAATAACTTCTTAGCGATTGGAACGATGTGTTTCTGAAAACATATTCCTCAAGCTTGTTCAACATGATATTTTGATTGATGCAATCGAAAGATAGTGCCGATTAAATATTTTTTAGGTTTGGCGTTGAAGCCAATTTTTCGAATTAACTCTACGATTGCTATCTCGTCGAAAATTTTTCTTTAAAACCGAATTGACAGTTTGACAAAATTTTAAGAGTTTGATAAGTTTGGAGCTAGGTTGACGATGTGATTGTTCAAAGCAGTTGCTGGATCTGATATTTTAGAATCATTATTCGTTATTTGATTCACACTTTCGTGTTTCTTTTACATTTTTTAATTTACTTAAGATGGCCAACATTCTTTTATTGTCTTTTTTATATTTCTCAAGAAGATGGCAATAATAATTTTTTTTAAAGTCTTTGTTAAGCTTTTGTTTTATTTTATTTGTTTTTATACATCCATCCATCCATTAATAAATTATTCATCCATTAATTAATTAATCATTCATTCATTCATTCACTCACTCACTCACTCACTCATTCATTCATTCATTCATTCATTCAATCATCCATCCATTTATACATCCAGTCTTTCATATTTTTCTATCACGCTATCTTTTGAAACAATCATCATCAGCGACTTAATTATTGACTACCCTGATCGCCTGCCATCATCTTTTCCATGTAAAAACGTTTTAATATTATTTTTATTATTGTTGTTGTTGTTGTTATTATTATTTTTATCATCATCATCATTAATAATAATATTAATATTATTATTATTATCAACATTTGTAGTAGTAAAAGTAGTAGTGAAGTAATGGTAGTAGTACTATTAGCAGTAGCAGTAGTAGTAGTAGTGGTAGTAGTAGTAGTAGTGGTAGTAGTAGTAGTAGTAGTAGTAGTGGTAGTAGTAGTAGTAGTGTACTAATGTAATCACTATAAATATATTCATGATAGACACTTACTTATCATCAGTATTTGCAATCGGCATTTTTCGGATCATAAGTTATTATTACTAATGATATAAACATTTGACCATGATGATCATTATCATCATGGTCAAATGTAGTAGTAGTAGTAGTAGTAGTAGTAATAGTAGTAGTATTAGTAGTAGTAGTAGTTGTAGCAGTAGTAGTAGCGTCATATCATAATTATTCTCGTCGTCATCATCGCAAGTATCATAATCACTGAAACGCATCCCGTTACAAAAAATCATTTATAACGTTTCACAAAACAGCAGTCAGCAAAATCATTACGACACGAAAGCCTGTACACAGTACATGTGTATGAGGTGTGTATGCTCGCGTGTTTCATATATGTGTTTATATATATTCTATTCAAGCGTGTGTGTGTATGTGTATGGATGTGTGTGTGTGTATGGATGTGTGTGTGTGTGTGGATGTGTGTGTGTGTTTGAAGGCACGATAGTGTGATGGGTAATGTGCCTGGTATTATTGTCGCAGTGACTGGGTTGGTTCGGATGTAAAAAGAGACAATCGCCTACCTCAGACAAACGTGAGTGACGCGTTGAAGATTGCTCATTTTTTTAATTGACGAAAATTTAGGCTGACTTTTGTTGCAGTAGTATGCTGAAAAGTTGACATCGTTACATCAATGCCGGCTGACTTCTTTTACCAGCTAAACTCTGCTACCAGCTGAATTCTGCTACCAGCTGAATTCTGCTGCCAGCTGAATTCTGCTATCAGCTGAATTCTGCTACTAGCTGAATTCTGCTATCAGATGAGTTCTGCTATCAGCTGAAGTCTGCTACCAGCTGAACTCTCCTGCCAGCCAAAACAAAAACGTAAACAATATAAACAATATCCATAATAATATGAAAAAATAGCAAAATCATTGAACCGGCGTTTAAAAAATAGTCCCCCCCGCGCAGTAATGCTATGGCGCCGAGCGGTGCTGAGTCAGTCCTATAAATTATTTATAATGATATGGTCTGTCGGGGAGAGAGAAAAAAAAAGAAGAAGAGAGAGAGGAAAAAGAAGAAAAGGGAAACGGAGAGAAACAGAAACAAAAAAAATGAGTAAGTGATGCAAGGAAAGAAAAAGAAAGACTAAAACCGTAAAAAAGAGAAAGAAGGGAGTTTCAAATGAAGGGAGAAAAGTAGAAAGAGAGAAAAGAAAGAAAGACATAATGAAAAATAAAAAAGAAGGAAGAAAAAATTAAAAAGAGAGGATAAAAGTTGGAGTAAGATCCATCATATTGAAGGAAAGAAAAAAAAACGAGTTAAAAAAGAGAGATAAAAAAAAGAGAAAGAAAGAGAGAGTAAGACCTATAGGTTCTATAGAGACTTGATTTCTAATTATAAAAAGTTAGCAAAAATAAAGAAGCAAAGATGAAATAATAGAAAAACATAAGAAACGAATGACAGAAAGAAAAAGTTCAGAAAGAGAGGAAAAGAAATGAAGAAAGGAACGTGAAGCAAGTGAAAGATAAAAAAAAAAAATAAAGAGAAAAAGAAGAGAAATGCGAGGTTTTATGTTCTTAGTAATGTTATTATTAGTACAGATTCCAATGTGGCGTGGACTGTGGCCATGATGATGATGGTGGTGGTGGTGATGATGATGATGGTGCTAATGATGATGACGATGATACGATGATGATGATGATGACATGAATGATAATGATAACGATGTTAATGAAAGGGATGATGATATGTTGTTAATGTTGATGATGATGATATCAACGATGACGATGATAAAAAGAAAGATGTTTATTACTATATATCATCATTAACATCATCATCATCACCAGTGACATCATTATCATCATTGATATCATCATCATCAACATTGTTTATCTCTTCCGCTTCCACTAATGATTCTTTAATAATAGATGTTTGTACAAATAATGAACTGGTGTTTTTGTTAACGTCTTTGCGTTTGGTTTGTATGTTTGTTTGTATGCATGTTTGTTTGTATATATATATGTATGTATGTATATATGTGTGTGTGTGTTTATGTATGTATGTATGTGTGTGTGTGTGTGTGTGTGTGTGTGTGTGTGTGTGTGTGTGTGTATGTATGTATGTATGTATGTATGTATGTATGTATGTATGTATGTATGTATGTATGTATGTATGTATGTATGAACCCGTTTTGATGAACAAGCCATGGTTAGGCTTGCAATCGTTTCCGAGTTCAACTTTTACCTATGTCCCTGGTCTCGCACAGTCAGGTATCTAGCAGCTCCATCCAGAAAGCAAAAGGAATTAAATTTTTGTAATAAAAGTGAAAAGTGTTTGTTTTAAATAATTACATTTATTAGGGTCACCCGTTATATTGATTATTTTTTCTATTAATTCTTTTTTGAATAATGATGTTTGCTTATCTGTTGGTCCAAACGTTTCAATGCAAATGGGTTGAAATATTTTGTTTATTTTATTTAATGAAACATATTTTTCGTTTTTAAAATCGGACGCTTTAAGGACAGCGGTGCCCGCCTCCACTGACGTATAGCCAATATATCGGTCAGCCATGGTGTGCGAAAAGGTACCGTCCCTGCGCCCATAGGGTGATAGTGTAACCATCAGGCCTAAAGGCTCTTTCCTCTATCAAACCCATGGGTTCTTTTATAACCGGGATACCAGTCTTTTGAAAACATTGTACCAGGTATTCGTTGACAGCCGTATGTCTGGCTTGTTTTCCAGGACCTAGACGACAAGAAAGGCTATGGTATCCAAGTTCATCAACCCTTGCCCCACATGCGCATTCGTATTCGGTGACGATCTGGGCTCCGAGTCTCAGACCCAGGCTCACGTGGACACAGGAGTCATCCAATCTAGTGCCGCAGGGGGTGATGGGTAGCGCCCTCAACCAGGCGGAGCCCAACTCGTTTTTGACAGCCATAATTCTGGCCTTGTCAAAAGTGGAGCCATTCAGTTGTAACAATTGTTCAACTGATCTTTTAAGACAAGGGGCGTTCCAGTTCACAATGTATGTATGTATATGTATTTATATAGGTATGCAAGCATGTTTGTTTGAATGTTTCTTTGTTTACTTGCTTATCTGTATATACGTTTGTATGTTTGTTTTTACGTTTTTTGTCTCATATGTGTTTGAATTTTTGTAAATATGTATGCATGTTTGTATATGCATAGGTATGTTAATTAGTATGGGCAAGTTTTGATGTGATAGTATGTGTAACGAGGTGTAAACACGTCCATCATCTGTTAGTTTGATGAATAGTTTTTTTTTGTTTGTTTAATCATTTATTTTTTTGTTCGTTTGAGTGTTCATTTATTTAATTCAGGAGTGGGCGAACTTTTTGCTGTGAGGGCCGCATTGAGACATATTTAATCTTTGAAGGGCCGTATATGTACTTATATAGCAAATTTTTTCGACCCGGGGAAGAATTTTTTTGAAATTTTTGGCTCTTTTTTGGTTATAAAGTCTGGCTGAAGACCTTTTTTTTGCCAATAAGTTTTCGCGGGCCGCATAAAATAGTTTTAAGGGCCGTAGTTTGCCCACCCCTGGTTTGATCAATGTCGTTTTGATCTGGGTAAGTAATTTCTTAAATAATGCATGGAAATATTCTCCGTTTTTAAAACATGTTATCATTTTTGTAGAATTTGGGATTGCATATCAACAAAACTTGTTTGTTTTGCATCTTTTTCTTACTTCAAAGATGTTGGCAGCAATTTAAGTTAACAGAAAAATATATAAACTTGTGGAGCCCAAATCCGAGCTCTTCCAAATAACGGATCCTAAAATTCGTCTCATTTGTCTATTGGTTAATCCGATCCCGGTTGTAGCACTCACCACATAATATTTCTGTCAGAGTTGACAAATTCACGAAGCTCGTTATAACATTTGGTTAAAAACTGTTTGAAAGAATGGCCGCCAGCTTCTTCCACCATTTTAACCCCCAAAAAATTTTGCCTTCTTTGTTTCTGTTTAATATTCATAATCAAGGTAATGTTTGTATAAATTTGTTTGTGTATGTATCCGTGTATGTATTTACGCATAAATGCAGTGGCAAATTTATTTAAAAAAAAGTCGACTAAAAATTGACGAGTCAAGCAGAAAGATCGCTAGCATAATTTTATGTAAACTGCCACAACTTTATTTAAACATTTCCAAAAACTTTGGCGCGCTTGTCAAAGTCGTCTAGATCAGTCCCTGTCTAAATGAAAATAGTTTTTTTAACAAGATATCGAAAAGAACTTTACTATTCAATTATTAAATAACTTAATAACTTCACACAAGTTTAGTGGCCGATCTAAAGGCATCTCAAGGGAGTACACTAACACAAATATAGTTAGTTTCATGACCCCGTATATATATATATATATATATATATATATATATATATATATATATATATATTTACAATACTCTATAAATTCTACCGAATGTTAATTCAGTAGATTTGGTAGAATTTATAGAATATTGTAAAAATTATAGTCTATTACCAACACACACACACACACACACACACACACACATATATATATATATATATATATATATATATATATATATATATATCCTATAATTATATATATATATCATACATATATATATATATATAGAGAGAGAGAGAGAGAGAGAAAGAGCGTAAGAGTTCGGGAGATAAAAAGAGGATAGAAAGAGAGAGAAGAAAAGAGAGACCAAGAGAAATAAAAAAAGAACACACACACACACACACATCCACATCAGTTTGATTCTCAAGTAGTCCAAGCTTTGCATGTGAAACGTTAATTTAGTGTCTGTGTGTTTGTGTGTGTGTTGGTAGGTAGGAGTGTTTGTTTGTTTAATATACATTAATGTACATCTATATATGTAGAAAGTATAATCAAAAAATAATAAATTGGTGGACATGCAAAAGAGTTCACGTAGGGTCGAATCATCACAGAATTTATAAATAAATAAAAAGTCTCGATGAAAATACATACATAGATACACACACGGATACATACACAAACAAATTCGTTTTTAATGAAACCCTATTTTAATTAATTAAATAATTAATTATAATTTTTTAATAATTTATGACGAAACTGACAAAGCGAACGGTAATTAGATATTGATTCATTCCACTTCCCGTTCATTCAAACAATCTCCCAGAATAACATTCATTGGATAACTTATTTTTCTTGCTAGTATTCATCAGAGACAGCAACACACACACACGCACGCACACACAAACACACGCACACACAAACAGAAACATATACACTGCATCTGACAAGAGGAGATCGGAAAATTAAATGCACGGTGCACAAAAATTATTATAAAATGGACGAATCACAACTCAAACGAATCGTTAATTCCAATAGCCCGGTCTGCAACAGCAGCAATCTGTTAAAATTAATTATATTCTACACTCACACTTCCGATCTAGTCATAAAAACAGCAGCAATCCCCCACCACCATCTAAGTTACAGAGCTGTGAAAAGCTACAACTGTCACACACGCACTACTCTCCTTTGTAGACTCACCACATATGTACAGAAAGGCGCCATAATAGACCATATATGGTAAGTGGACACCATAGGCCACTTACTGGGAAGGAGCTTATTCGATTCGAACACAATGATCCTCAATTACGAATCACACCCTGAAGACACGCGAGGTCCTGTAGAACAATGAATATAAACAACAACAACAAAACAAACAACTCAATAGTTTCGACCACATACTACAATTATTTTCTCAATATCGTCAGCTAGCGTCCAAGCCATCCACCACATCTTCTGGTCCAGCGACGATACGAATACCTTCGGACACCAGATAACCGCCAAACTGTCAGCCAAATTCACGCCGCAAATAGAACGTCGTCATGTAACTTTGTCGCTTCATTTGATGACTAACACAATTTCCTATTTACGTATGTGTACTTGGGTATACTAAAGTGTTAGTCTATATTTGCCTACATATGATAGCCATACTAACTTTCGTGTAACATATGTAAATACATTCAAAATTCAAGCAAATTTCATCCTATCACTATAAAAAAAATGTACCATTTTTATTTGTAATAACAATAGCAACTGTCAATAATTTTATTTCACAATTTAATTTAATTTATTGTTTGGTCGCTTTTGAAATTTTATTACATTTTAATTTTAATTCTGTAATTATCTGATTGCATTTTATTAAAAAATTTTATTTAACGTCTCGTGATTTTATCATTACTGCAAGGTAATACTGGCTTTAATTTGCTTATTCCAATTATTCTTACAATTCCATGTTTATAATATAGTTTATTTATTAGATTAAACTTCATTTTATTACTGCTACCTTTAAACGAATTCACAATAATCTTGAATCTTGTTTACTTCTAGACTCTGAAGATGGCAACTCAACCGAAACAACGTTGTTAGCTTAATTATGGCGCAATTTAGGGACAAATATGAATAACAACAATTTCAACGTGTTGAGTCACTCGTGAGAAAATAAGTTAACGCAAAATTGATAACTGTATTTATCAATGTATTATGTATTTATAAGAGAGAGAGAAAGAGAGAGAGAGAGAAGAGGATAAAAAGAAAAAAAAAGAAAAAGAGAGGGCAGAAGGCGGAAGAAGGTTAATGAAAAATATGAGAGAACAAAAAATGTGAAAGAAGGCAGAAGATGAATGAGATGTAAAAGAAGAAACGAGAAAGAAAAAGAGAGAAGAGAGAGAGAGGGGAAGAAAGAGAGAGAGAAAGAAAAGAAGAGAGAAAGGAAAAGAGAGAGAGAGAGAGAAAGAGGAAAAAGAAAGAGGAAAAGAGAGGTAAGGAAAAAAAGCTGTTTAATAATGTTGGCTGATGTCGCTTTACTATACGCACTTGTTCGTAATTTCGTTTTTAGTATCGTCGGCACTACAATTAAGGAAATTAATACCCAACCATTGCGTGTATGAATAATTGAAGCGATTGTTTATATCGATTCGTCATCGTCCTCATCATCATCTTCTTCCTCACCATCGTCACCATCATCATCATCATTATCATCGTCATCATCATCATTATCATCGTCGTCATCATCATTATCATCGTCATCATCATCATTATCATCGTCATCATCATCATTATCATCGTCATCATCATCATCGTCATCATCATCATTATCTTCTTAATCAATTCCGTTTCGATAATCGCCTCGTACCCGTATGGCATTATCATAAACATTATCATGCTAATTGTCATAATTATCACCATCAAAATTATCATTATCATCATCAAAATTATCATTATCATCATCAAAACTATCATTATCATCATCATCATTAGAGTTATCCTCCTCACAAACTACCACCACTATCATAACCCTCCCACCCCCACCACCATCACCATCATCACCACCACCATCATCATCATCATCACCTCTGAATGTAGCTTTGGCTACTCTTTCTGATCTGCCCTTAAGGTTTTCTGCAGTACGCAATTGCAATATCAAAGACATGATGACGGTGATGATGATGATGACGACGTTGTTGTCGGTGATGATGATGATATTGTTGTTGTTGTTGATTATTGTTGCTGTTATGATGATGATGATGTCATTGGTGTGATGACAGTGACGTGGTTATTTTTTAGTTGAGGATGATGATGATGATGATGGCTATGAAAAAGAACACGATGATAATGATGGTTTTTGATGTTGTTGTTGTTGTCGATGTCGATGATGTTGTTGTTGGCGATATTGATTTCAACAACAAAGCTGATAAAACATCCGTCTAAAGCACGACTGGCTACTGGTGTTGTTGTCAGTATTATTATTACTATTATTAAAATTGTTTATTATTATTATTAATTTTATTGTTAATATTCTTTCATTTCTTTTTATAAAATTTTAGAAACTGATAAATAAACAACAAAAGATTTCAACATTACTCCCGACAAGAAGGGCAATAATAAAATAAACTAACAACACCAATGGTACCGATGAAGACACTGAAGAAAGCAACATCGACCAGGTAAATGATATCAAGGTAATAAAACATAACACCAAAGCAACTAACCCGAGCTAAGAAACCGTATCAATTAGCAAAGCAGACAGTAGAATTAACAAAGTCACTGACAACAATGAATGCAAATCACAGGAACAAAGGCCTGGGTTATAAAAAATCCCTATATATACGGCAACAAGTACTGGGTTATACAGATTTTCTAGATCAACTGCAACAAGTGCTGAAGATGATTGAAGAGTTGAAATAGGTCCTAGACACTCGAGAATAAATTGGAAAACTGTATATTATTCTAACTTTAATAAAATAAATATGACGACAAGAACTTGGTTAGAAATAGTGAGAAATGTAATAAAAAAAACTATCCAACGCTAGAAATCTAGTAGATTTCATAAATTACTGCATATATATATATATATATATATATATATATATATATATATATATACATACAGGGTGAAAATTTTTTGAAAAGAATCATAGAAAATAATGTCCAAGCAACCAACGAAAACGATGGTATAAAACAACGAATATACTACTCCAACCAAAGAGCGTCATCTCTTGTGATGAAAAAACTGCACTAGCAAACCAGAATCGATAATGGATCATAGCCATCTAAGATATTTGTTCAAATGTAATATTGGTGAGTGTTGGCACCATGATTCCAAAATTATTGGTATGACGACGACCAAGTTATCGAGAAAGCTCACGATGCACGTACAAAATGGCGCTATAAAGGATCACATGAAAGAGAAAACACAAAACCAAAATTACTATGCAAATCTTTGACCACAATCTTGAAATCTTACATTTCAATAACAGCCATTATAATTTACGACTAGCCGAATCAATACTCATAGAACAAAGACATCCGATAATAAATATAAAACAACGGCATTTGGAATTCTTCCCACAAATTTAGAAACAGAGGAATCATCGATAATGAAAACACGTAAAAGTGTCATATCGGACGAAGTTGAAAATTGTAAGCCTAATTAAATGAGCGTTAAGTATTCTCTTTGTGCAAACAAAAAATCAACAAATAGAGTGGAGACACAGTATATACATTTTAGTATATACATATATGAGCATCTGGCCACATACACAATGTATCAATTCGAACATCGAAGATGGCATAGGAACACCGAAAAAAGCTTTTTTGTTCTATCATGCATGAAAAAAACAAAAAAAATTGGTTTTGAACTCAAAAAACTTGAGAATCATTCACGATTAGCCGTTAGAAAAATCGAAAAGTTTAGCGGGAAGTTAACTAACGCCGAACATGCTGTGATGTTCGTCAATGATTCCATTTCTGACAGTCTTAATCCAATATTTCTATATATACATATATGTATGTATGTATATATATGTATAATATGTATACATATATGTATATATAAGTATATATATATATATATAAATATATATATAGGTCAAAAGAGTTAATAACAATTATAGGAACGTCAAATACAAAATTGGCCGTAATTTCGTTGTCTTGTTTACAACGATATTTTTATTGTTATTATTTTAATGCTGGTATTTTCGTTGTTGTTGTTATTATTATTCGTGTGTGTGCAGTTGTGGACAGTGGTGAATCTAGAAATGTTTGATGGGAGGCTGAAATTTTCGAAATAACAGGGGATTTTACACAAAATTTCGATTTATGGACAATTTTAAGAGTTTTGAAATGTTTGTATGTTGGCCGGGTGCGGGTCAGCATATCTTGTATCAGACTGATGACCTTCTTCTTCGTTCCCTCCTTCATAATATTCTTTTTTTGTTTGTAAACATTACTTTTTACGTTAATATAATGACTTTTAACGACTTTTCACACAAATACGACACTGGTCCCACTGTTCCCCAGATCCACCAATGTGTGTGTGTTTGTCTGTACGTTTACATCTTAAGCTATAAGATGGGGTGAATGTTAATTCGTCTGGTCCTCGTTTCGCAGTGACAGGGTCCGAATGCAGAGACGTTCCTGAGAATTGGGCGGAAAGAAATATTACTGAAAATATTAATTTGTAATAATAATAATAATTATTAATATTATAATTAATAATCATCATCATTATAATTATTAATAATCATCATCATCATTATAATTATTGTTTATAATAATAATAACGATAATAATGATAATAATATTATTATTATTCACGAAAATTTACTAATAAATCTACATGCAGTAATATATTTTTTAAATATTTATATTTTCTGTGGGCTTCGTCTACTCAATTTCTTTTAATGAAATGAATTAAATAAATTTTTTCGAATAAAAATTAATTTTTCATTTTTTAGATGAAAAATAACTCATAATAATTCTAAAATCGATCATAAAATTGCATATAAAATAATTTCTGCTAACTACAAAACTACTACTACACAATTACTACAATAGTAAAAAATTATTTCACTAACATTTATTGCATTGTAGTTAAAACATTCTGTTAAAAAACCATCTACCAGTACCTTCCGCTACTATTCTACTCATCACTACTATACAGTCACTACTTCTGAAATGCTAACAAACATTTACTAAGAAGTTCTACATAAGTACTGCATTCAATAACTACTACAAATCCGTTACTTCGTTAGCACTGTCTAACTTCACAATAAATACAATACTAAAAAATTATTTTATTTAAGCAAAATTATATACTCATTATTATTTATTTATTTGTTGCTATTGTTCATAATTTTTAATTATTAATAATATTAATATTAATGACATTATTAAAAATTTGACATTATTAAATATTACATTAACATCACACTGTTCTTGGTCACACAGAGAAATGTACGCATCTGTACGAGCGTATGATATTTTTAGCGCTTTCAAGCTATTATTTATACAAAACGATTGTATATATACTAAATGCCATACATGTATATATGTTGTGTGTATTTATGTATATATACATATGTGTGTGTGTGTGTGTTGATGCATGCATGTGTGTATGTATGTGTGAATGTATGTGTATGTATGTATGTATGTATGTATGTATGTATGTATGTATGTATGTATGTATGTATGTATGTATGTATGTATGTATGTATGTATGTATGTATGTATGTATGTATGTATGTATGTATGTATGTA
>NW_008705269.1:1187601-1188859 GCF_000326865.2 Helobdella robusta
AATCTGATGACATTTATGATTTCTTGCGAGAATTGAATTTTGAGATTGATGTTCTCGCAATTTCTGAAAGTTGGCTCAATGACAGCAACGAAAATTTGATTGACATTAACGGATATGTCTTTAAAGGTAAGCACCGAAGAATAAAACACGGTGGAGGAGTCGGCTTTTACATAAAAAACAATTTAGATTACAAAATCCGAGACGACATAACAAGTAAAAAAAATGAATTCGAATTTTTCGTTCTAGAAATAATAAACAGACCTATCACAAAAAATGTTTTAATCATTGTGACATACCGACCACCAACTTATGATGTCAATTCGTTCATCGAATGTTTAGATGATATTTTGCTGGTTGCAAATCATGAAAACAAATTAATAATAGTTGCAGGTGATTTCAACATTGACCTGTCAGAAAGTAACAACAACAACAAGAAGTTCAATTTTTTGCAACTTATGAACAGCTACAGTTTACAACAAACAATAACACTTCCGACAAGAGTAGAATGTAATCGACAATCTATTATTGACAACATCTTCACAAACATTCCTGAAAACATCTTGGTTTCCGGCGTTATTTTTCACTGTCTTTCCGACCACCAGCCAGTTTTTTCATCAATTAATCTTTCAAAAAAAATGTTTATGTTTCCTGAAAAAAGAAATGCTCCATCAGTAAAATTTTCTTATTCAACAAACAGAATCAACAATCTAAATCAACGTCTCAGTCAGGTGAACTGGCAAGTCGTATATGAAAGCGCAAATATTGAAGAGGCATTCCAAACTTTTATAATTATTTTCCAGGAATGTTTTCGTGAATGCTGTCAAGTTACCAATCGAAATACTATTATAAAAACAATAATAAACAAACCTTGAGTCTCTTCTGAGTTAAAAAATTTCATCACAAAAAGAAATAAAAGTTACAAAAAGTTTCTTTTGATTCCTAATAATAATAATTTAAATAAATTCAAAAGCCTTAAAATAACTTGTAATAAACTAAATAAATCTTTAAAAAAAATTATTATCATCATCTTTTTGAAAAATATAGAGGAGATAGCAAAAAAACGTGGACTGCTCTGAACGAGTTAAAAAACGGAAAAGACGTAAAACCCGATAGTATACAAAATTTAACAAATGAAGAAATTGAAATACCTGACCCAGCAAATGCTTTAAATAACTATTTTGTTGAATTAGCACCGAATTTACTGAAGCTCATTCCACGGAATTCTCACTGGAAGAATTACTTCAAGACATTTGTTCCA
>NW_008705269.1:1189366-1191371 GCF_000326865.2 Helobdella robusta
ACTTTCATTAACGTTCAAAAAGCCAAATGATGGTTTTTGGACCCGTACAATATCTAAATTACAAGGAGCCGTATAAAATCATCCTAGGTAACAACACAATTGTTGAAACAAAGTGTTTAAAACTTTTAGGCATGCTGCTCGATCAGAAACTCTCCTTCAAACATCACATAAAACAAGTATCATCCAAACTTTCAAAGTCAATAGGAATGATAAACAGAGTAAAATCATTTTTGCCAAAAAACTGTTTGAATCTTCTGTATAATTCCCTGTGCATTCCGTTAATAAACTACTGCAACATTGTATGGGCTTCATCGTACCACACATCAACCTTACCAATAGAAATATTAATCAAAAGAGCAGTTAGATTGATAACGAGATCCAAACGATTTGAACACAGCCAACCATTGTTCAACAGCACGCGAAACTTGAATTTCTCGAAACTCAGCATTTACTTTCTGATGATTTTTGTTTATAAACAGTTAACCAATCGATTACCTGATTTATTTAACAGTTATTTCAAGATGAAACAACAATGTCGGCAACAAAATAATCTTGTCTCTAACAAATCGAAAACAAATATTTTGTTCTCTCACGTGTATTGCAAAGGACCGAGAATCTGGAACGAAATTTTAAACAGTGGATTTAATTTTGAATTTATTTCGTTAAACAACTTTAAAAAAAAGTTAAAAGAATATTTACTTAAGTTTAAAACATAAATTTTTTGTTTTTGAAATTACGTTTAAATTCTGTTGAAAACTTATAACATTTTAAAAATTATGCCAAGGTGGTCACACTCAATCAATCAATCAATCAATTAGCTTATAAACCGCTATTTCCGCGATGTTCAACAGCGCTCCTCAATGAATTTTGAAAACAGATGGGTCTTGAGATCCGCTCTGAACTTCGCAAGTGATGGAGAAATAGTTAGAGAAGTAGGTAGAGAGTTCCAGAGAAAAGGACCAGAAAAAGCAAAAGCAGATTTGGCTAAAGAGTGTTTAACACGAGTTAAGAAAAAGCGAGAAGAAGAAGACGATCGTAAACCGGGGCGTTTAGGTTCAATTAATATATCTGATAAGTACTTAGGAAATAATTTAGATTGAGACTTATACATGAACGCGCAAATTTTAAAAAATATTCTATATTTTATAGGTAGCCAGTGCAAGAGAACAAGATATGGAGATATATGAGAAAAGAAAGGGGCACGAGCAACTAGACGAGCAGCAGAGTTAAAAGCTTTACTTAAAGGATAGAGTATAGAGTCAGGAAGACCATAGTAGAGCGAGTTACAATAATCAATCCTAGATAAGACTAACGAAGAAACAAGAAGGAGAAGAGTAGGATCATCAAGAAAAGGCAAAAGTTTTTTTATTCTACGTAGATGAAAGTAAGAGCTTCTAGCAACACTATTAATCTGAGAAGAGAGAGACATAGTAGAATCAAAGATAAAACCTAGACTACGAAACTTATGAGAGACATCAAGAGTTTTAGAATCAGGTAAGATAATAGGAGGAATAGTAATTGAGTGTTTAGATTTATTAAAACAAATTAATTCAAACTTAGAACTTCACACTCGATGAGTTTCTGAAAAGAACTCTACTGTGGTCATCCTGTCTTCTTCCTATTGATATAAAGGGGAGAGAATTCTTTTTTTCTCTTTTTTTTAGATTAACTTTGAGAAGCAAATAAAATTCGTTTCGTTTCGTTTCGTTTCGTATGTATGTATGTATGTATGTATGTATGTATGTATGTATGTATGTATGTATGTATGTATGTATGTATGTATGTATGTATGTATGTATGTATGTATGTATGTATGTATGTATGTATGTATGTATGTATGTATGTATGTATGTATGTATGTATGTATGTATGTATGTATGTATGTATGTATGTATGTATGTATGTATGTATGTATGTATGTATGTATGTATGTATGTATGTATGTATGTATGTATGTATGTATGTATGTATGTATGTATGTATGTATGTATGTATGTATTCAATT
>NW_008705269.1:1191421-1197016 GCF_000326865.2 Helobdella robusta
CCTATTGACAATTTTATTTTATCATTGAGAAGCAATTNTGAGCTGCACGGTGGCCGAGCCCACAAGAATTAATTTTCTTTTTTTGGTCTCCGAATCATTCATGCTTTTGTTTTGTTTGATTGAATAAAAGTGATTTGATTTGATTTGATTCAATAATGAGTTTATTCAGCAAAAAGCTAGGAGACCCGAAGATATGACTTGTTGGGCCACCATAAAATTTACACCAAAAATTATAAATTGAAAAGAAATGTTCATATTTCACAATGAAATAATGATAGTTCTATAAATAAGAAAAAATAAGATTAATTAAATTATTTAAGTATTAATAAACTTTCTTAAAATTGAATAAATATAAAGTACATAACGGAAAACAATCGCATTAACAGAGGACATGGTTGAAATAATTAGACTGAATGAGCAAATAGATAGATTTTCTAAATAGAGCAAGGGAAGAAGAATTTTTAGTAGTCATCGGTAATAAATTCCAAAGACGCATAGAGATATATAAGACGGAGTTGAGGAAAAAATTTGTTCTAGGTTTCAAAAAGTAAAATTCAGAATTAGAACGTAAACAATTTTGCCTAGTATTTTTAAATAAATTAATCTGATCTTTAAGAGATTGACAATAATTTAATTTATATATTTTAAAAAAAGATAGTAATAGATAAATAATGTGTAGTTGGTTTATGGTAAGGATATTTGCTGTTTTATAGTATGAACTTACATGGTCAAATCTCTTTAATTTAAACAGAATGCGAAGAAAAAAATTTTGAGCTAGAGTTAAAATATGAAGGTTTGATTTAGATGTACCACCCCAAACAGAAACACAATAAGTCAAATAAGGAAGAATAAGAGAGTTATATAAAGTTGATAAAATAAATCTAGGAAATTTAAACCTCAATCGATAAATAAGACCCAAGTTTTTAGACAGTTTACAGGAGATATGTTTGATATGATTCAACCAAGATAAGTTAGAAGACAAAATAACTCCCAAAAATTTAAATGACTCAACCCTTTCAATAGTAATATTATTTAAATATATAACTGGATAAACAATATCTGTTCTAATTTTAGGACCAAATAATATAAAACATGTTTTACTTAAATTGATACGTAGATTATTTGAGACAACCCAATCGTAAACAAAATTTAGTTCGTAGTTAATTACCGAAACAAGTACATTAAAATCCGAGTGAGAATAGAGAAGAGTAGTGTCATCAGCAAATAAAATAAATTTTAAAATGTTGGAAGAGTAAACAAAATCATTAATATAAATATTAAAAAGTAAAGGGCCCAAAATAGAACCTTGAGGAACACCCGATTTAATAGGAGACAACGAAGACATGGAACTACCAATAGAAACAAATTGAGAGCGATCATTTAAATATGAAGAGAACCAATTATAAGCTAAACCACGAATACCAAATGAATATAACTTGTACAATAAAATACTGTGATCTAAAGAGTCAAAAGCCTTGCAAAGATCTATAAAAACCCCAATAGAGTATTTTTTAGATTCGAGTGCATGAGAAACAAAATTAATAACGTCTGAAACAGCAAACTCAGTTGACAACTTTTCACGAAAACCATATTGATTTAAACAAATAATATTATGATAATTTAAAAATTTATTAAGACGATTTAAAATAATTTTTTCAATTAATTTTGACAAACTAGAAAGAACAGAGATAGGGCGATAATTATTAATAGAATGACGGTCACCAGATTTAAATAAAGGCAGCACTTTAGAAATTTTCAGACAATTAGGGAAGTGACCAGTTTTAAAAGATAAATTAACTAAATGAAGCAACGGAAATAAGACACTTTGAAAAATATTTTTTAATAAAAAGTTTGAAATAAAATCATTACCACAACTATATGTGTTATCAAAATTTTTTACAACATCAATAATTTCAAATGGCAGACATTCAAACAAGACGAAAGAATTTGAGATACTAGGAGAAAAAAATTTTTTAAAGTTACATTTAGGATCAGATGAATTTGAAACATTTTGGTTGTTTAAAGACGAAAAATGATTATTAAAATGATTACATAATAAGAAATCATCATTGATAATTTGATCATTGACAATAATATTAAGAGGTGATGAATGCTTTAACCCTAGACATGATTTAAGAAGTTTCCAGGTTAGTCTACTGTTTGATTTGCATTTAGTGAATTGGTTGTTAAAATAAGAAAATTCGGATAATTTACATAACTTTAGAAAAGTGTTTTTATATTTGGTGTATACCAATCTATCCGACGGCGAGCCTGAACTTAGGTAAATTTTATATAATTTATTTTTTGTTACCGATGAAGTAATTAAACCCTTTGTGATCCAAGGCTTTTTTTTAAGAGTTTTTTTTCGAGAGATACTACAGCATTTAATTACAGCATTTTTTATGATGCCAATAAATAATTCAAAAGCTTCATCGGTCTGAGAGCAATTCAAAACTAAACTCCAATCATAATACTTAAGATGTAAATTTAGTTTATCAATGTTATAAAAATTATAATTAAAGGAAGGAATATATAAGTTGGGTATATTAATAACAGGAGAATGAAAAGAAGTAAATATAGGAAAGTGGTCTGACATTGAGGAAAAAATAACACCAGATTTATGAAAAGAAATGTTGTTAGTGAAAATGTTGTCTAACAAAGATGAATTAGTAGTAGTAACACGTGTTGCAGTCGTAATCAAAGAATTAAAACCAAAGAAGCTTTAAGAATTGATGAATACAGTGGATATATGTTTATAATCGTCACAAAATAAGTTAATGTTGAAGTCACCGATAATGTAAATATATTTAAATAAACCAGGATTAATATTTATGAGTAAAGATTTTAAATCATTCAAAAATACATTAACATCAGTAGAAGGAGGACGATACATAACAATAAACAAATAATTACAGCTAATATTTGAAAACACTTCAACTATTAATAACTCAAAAGTAGGAGAATAAGATAATAAATCATCCCGAACAACATAATTTAAATGACTTTTAATAAATAAACCAACACCACCACCTAGGTTACCTATGCGATTTTTAGATACAAAATTAAAATTAGGCAAATTAATTAAAAGTCTGATCACATAACCAAGTTTCACTCACAGCTACCAAATCAAAATTACCACCACAATAATCAAGCAAAATATTCAATTCAGTCATTTTGTTAAACATACTTCGAATGTTAATGTGAAAAACAGAAAAAGAATTCGGATTAATAAATGCATAAACCTTATCCGGAGGTAAAAAAGAACACACATTATTTAAATCATTCAACAAATTACTATCAGGATCAACATCATCAAGCCGACCAGGTTTAACTTCATTATTGTCAGGTGCCATCTATCAGATGAAGATAAATTGGCCATTGTTCATCATCTTTCATATTGAGATAAAGGTTATTAGGAACATCATTCTTCATGTTTGTTGTTGTTTTTGTCATCGGTTTTTTGGGGTTGAACCTCCATTCTTTGACGATGATATGTTGCAAAATAACGTCCGGATTTTTCATCTTAGCAGCATCGCTACTTTCAACGCATACCCTGAACATCGTAGACTCGCAATCGTCGTTGTTTGGACTTTCATTGGCGGGAGAATCTGTGCGTTTCAGTACTGGAAAACATGAAATGACATTTATATCAATGGATTTTAAATATTCCATAACATCGTTTCTGTGGCACTTTTGAACATTGCTCATTGAAAAAAATGATTTTTTTATGAGCATTTTATTAGCTTTAATTTTGCATAATTCGTCATTTTTCTTGTTACCAATTATTTTCCTAACTGGTTTTTCCATCATATTCTCTGTAGCAGATTTTATGATGCTTCCACTATTGACGTTACTTCGTTCAACCATCTCTGGAGTGATGTTTAATCTTGGTCGTTTTTTTGACTGAACAACTGTGAATGGTTGGTCGATATTTTCAGTTGGAGTTCTCACAACATCTGCCCATAGAGTAGTGTTGTTTCTGCCGTTGTTGTCGCCGCTGTTGTTGCTGCTGAAATTGTTGTTGTTAACTCTGTTGTCATTAAAATGCTTTTGTTTAGTCTGCTTAGTTGTTGGGACAATTTCCAGCGTATGATATTCAGGTGCGCTGGTCGGTTTGCTGGCAAGATAGTTTACATAGTTTATATTCATATTTTCTAATAGTTTCGCTATGTACAACTCTTGCTTGTACAATATTTCTTTAATTTCCATTTTAATTTTATTGAAATTTACATTTAATATATTATTCATACTGGGAATTTTAGAAAAATTAACACTTACGTAGGTTGGTAGAGATTCCAATAAATTGTTTTTGTTTAATTGCAAGATAATTGTAACAATACCAAGCATTTTGTCCTCTTTTTTATTGCTTTTCGCAGAATTTTTTTCTATGTTTGCAAACTTTTCATTTTTAACAAATTCTAAATCATTTTTTAAACTTTTTAATGCAGTAGTAATATCGTCGGAAGTGTAAAAATCAACAACATTTGAAATAAACACGTCATTTTGAAGTAATTTTAAGTTATTTATCAAAAAATATAAAACTTCATTCACCGACAAATTACCTTTAGACGCCATTTTTCCCTACATACATACATACGCCATACGTATGTATGTATGTATGTATGTATGTATGTATGTATGTATGTATGTATGTATGTATGTATGTATGTATGTATGTATGTATGTATGTATGTATGTATGTATGTATGTATGTATGTATATATGTATGTATGTATGTATGTATGTTAAAACCAAAACATGATGAGTGACACTGAACAGTCAAACATCAAGTAACATATGGATTAATACGTTGATTTGTCGTTAATTGCACATGTCGGCATTCAGTTGGATATTTTCAAGCACACAGACACGCAGGAACCGCTGCAACAAGTACGAAATGTGTTTAGTTGCGAAAAACAGTTCCCTGCTGTCGCCTGATCTGACGCTGATCATTTTACATATTGCTTTAAGAAATTTAAGAACCTCGATACATATTGGCAAGAATTCCATCGAGGGGTGGGCGTTCCCATATTTTTTCATTTTCTCATCCGCTGCCCTGGCCGCGGCCAAACCGCATTCTTTACTTGTCAAGTTTACATATCGTTCGGCAAGGGTGCCAGGGACCGTAACATCCCACGCCAAACATCTGCCGGCTCTCCAAGGTATTAGTGTGCGTCCGTCCAGGCGCCTACCACCATGCGCAGAAATGCCGGATGGTTCCTTGAGAACCGGGATTGAAGCCTTGGAGAAGAGTCGACAAATGTATTCGTTTAGCGCTGAGTGACGTAGTTGATGGCCCCACCCAGGCGACAAACCAAACCGTGGTGCCCAAACTCGTCTGCCCCAGCGCCACATCGGCACGTGTATTTATTTTGAATGACCAGGCCAAGTCTGAAGCCAATGGCAAATCTCACAGACTCGTCGTCAAGCCTGGTGCCCACAGAGGTGTTAGGCCACGATCTCAACCACCCACAGCTGGCAACGCTGGACATGGCCAACAAACGAGCGGTGGAAAAGTCGTCGCCGCATAAAGACAACAAATTTTGAAAGATTTTTTTATATTCTTCGTTCAAAATTTGGACGTGTGTACGGTCC
>NW_008705269.1:1197066-1199005 GCF_000326865.2 Helobdella robusta
AATTCGGATAATTTACATAACTTTAGAAAAGTGTTTTTATATTTGGTGTATACCAATCTATCCGACGGCGAGCCTGAACTTAGGTAAATTTTATATAATTTATTTTTTGTTACCGATGAAGTAATTAAACCCTTTGTGATCCAAGGCTTTTTTTTAAGAGTTTTTTTTCGAGAGATACTACAGCATTTAATTACAGCATTTTTTATGATGCCAATAAATAATTCAAAAGCTTCATCGGTCTGAGAGCAATTCAAAACTAAACTCCAATCATAATACTTAAGATGTAAATTTAGTTTATCAATGTTATAAAAATTATAATTAAAGGAAGGAATATATAAGTTGGGTATATTAATAACAGGAGAATGAAAAGAAGTAAATATAGGAAAGTGGTCTGACATTGAGGAAAAAATAACACCAGATTTATGAAAAGAAATGTTGTTAGTGAAAATGTTGTCTAACAAAGATGAATTAGTAGTAGTAACACGTGTTGCAGTCGTAATCAAAGAATTAAAACCAAAGAAGCTTTAAGAATTGATGAATACAGTGGATATATGTTTATAATCGTCACAAAATAAGTTAATGTTGAAGTCACCGATAATGTAAATATATTTAAATAAACCAAGATTAATATTTATGAGTAAAGATTTTAAATCATTCAAAAATAAATTAACATCAGTAGAAGGAGGACGATACATAACAATAAACAAATAATTACAGCTAATATTTGAAAACACTTCAACTATTAATAACTCAAAAGTAGGAGAATAAGATAATAAATCATCCCGAACAACATAATTTAAATGACTTTTAATAAATAAACCAACACCACCACCTAGGTTACCTATGCGATTTTTAGATACAAAATTAAAATTAGGCAAATTAATTAAATTAGCGGTCTGATCACATAACCAAGTTTCACTTACAGCTACCAAATCAAAATTACCACCACAATAATCAAGCAAAATATTCAATTCAGTCATTTTGTTAAACATACTTCGAATGTTAATGTGAAAAACAGAAAAAGAATTCGGATTAATAAATGCATAAACCTTATCCGGAGGTAAAAAAGAACACACATTATTTAAATCATTCAACAAATTACTATCAGGATCAACATCATCAAGCCGACCAGGTTTAACTTCATTATTGTCAGGTGCCATCTATCAGATGAAGATAAATTGGCCATTGTTCATCATTTTTCATATTGAGATAAAGGTTATTAGAAACATCATTCTTCATGTTTGTTGTTGTTTTTGTCATCGGTTTTTTTGGGGTTGAACCTCCATTCTTTGACGATGATATGTTGCAAAATAACGTCCGGATTTTTCATCTTAGCAGCATCGCTACTTTCAACGCATACCCTGAACATCGTAGACTCGCAATCGTCGTTGTTTGGACTTTCATTGGCGGGAGAATCTGTGCGTTTCAGTACTGGAAAACATGAAATGACATTTATATCAATGGATTTTAAATATTCCATAACATCGTTTCTGTGGCACTTTTGAACATTGCTCATTGAAAAAAAATGATTTTTTTATGAGCATTTTATTAGCTTTAATTTTGCATAATTCGTCATTTTTCATGTATGTATGTATGTATGTATGTATGTTTGTATGTATGTATGTATGTATGTATGTATGTATGTATGTATGTATGTATGTATGTATGTATGTATGTATGTATGCATGCATGCATGCATGCATGCATGTATGTATGTATGTATGTATGTATATATGTATACATATTTAACGATGTCTTAATTGTATCCATGCAAATGAAAAGTATTACAAATCTGTTCGAAAATCCTTCTAAACTTCTTTCTATAGACATAGACAGTTGCGGAGGAGAAAGAGAGTTGCAGATACAGTTGCAGAGACAGTTGCAGATACTGTTGCTGTTGCAGAGACATACATAGACGCATAAGATTGCAATGTTATTT
>NW_008705269.1:1200943-1210657 GCF_000326865.2 Helobdella robusta
TTTTCAATCTTGGATCTAACGGATGAAATCATTTTAGCTTCGTCTGAAACTTGTTTGCTATACTTAACAACAGGCTCCAAGGATTCCACCATCCTCTCCACCGAACAACCGCCGAATGCATCCAATCTCTGGGTTAATAACACCTGTTGGGTTGTGACGTTTACCCCCTCGAGGACTCCTCCTTAGAACCATTGAGGGCAGAAAAAACAGCTTATACAAACTTGGAGGCGAAAGATGTTTTTCGATAATTTCTTTCAAAACCTTGGTCAACACCTGACTAAATTTGGGTCTGCACTGCTTGGGAAGATGATCATGCAAACAAAAATTGGCAGATCTAGAAAAAAATTCATCCGCCATGTCGCATTTTGGGGCAACACAACATGATTTTTCTTGATAGAAAGATTACCATCATTTGTATGTATGTATATATGTATGTATGTATGTATGTATGTATGTATGTATGTATGTATGTATGTATGTATGTATGTATGTATGTATGTATGTATGTATGTATGTATGTATGAACCCATAATTGATTAGAATTATAGGGAAGTAATAATCATATCCGGGTTCAGCTTTAATTTATGTTAAACGCTTCGCACAGACAGGTATGTATGTATGTATGTATGTATGTATGTATGTATGTATGTATGTATGTATGTATGTATGTATGTATGTATGTATGTATGTATGTATGTATGTATGTATGTATATATGTATGTATGTATGTATGTATGTATGTATGTATGTATGTATGTATTATTATTATTATTATTATTACGGAAATTTATATACAGCGCTTTTTTATTGTTGAATCTCAAAAGCGCTACTAAATCATAGACAAATAAGACGGACATTCATTGTGCAAATAAATAAGTTTTAAGTTGACTTCGAAATTGTAAATATGATAGGTTAGGGTCACGTAAGTATGGAGGTAAACCATTCCAAACAATCGGGCCAAGAACCGCAAAGTTGCGGGAACCCGTCACCAACTTTGTGGTCGGGATAAAAAATAAATTGCGCTCGGTTGATCGGAAGGAATATTTTGATAAATGAGATTTGTATGATTCTAATCTATCGATGAGGTAGGGAGGTGCTGTATTATTGACACATTTAAACATCAAAACTGCCAACTTGAAGGAAACACGTTTTTCAACCCTCAACCAGTGCAACCTGTTCAAAATAGGCGTAACATGATCGAACCACGAACCACCCAAAACTAGCTTGGCCGCACGATTCTGTATTGACTGAAGCTTTGAAAAAGACCTTTTGGTGACACCATAAAAAAGGCGATTGCAGTAGTCTAGTCTGGAAAAGACAAAAGAGGAAACCAAGCTTTGAAGAACAGACGTGTTTAGTGATTTTTTGACATTGCGTAATTAACGGAGTTGGTTGGAGCAGACCCTCACTAAATTATTAATATGTAAATCTATCTTTAAGTTTGAGTCAATAATAAATCCAAGACTACGGACAGATGTGGAAAATTCAATGATGTCATTGCCGACACTGATCGATGAAATGTTGACCTTCGACAGCTGCTGCCAAGAACCAACCGGTAATATTTGTGTTTTAGATTGATTTAACTTTAACTGATTCATACTCATCCAAGATCCAATTTCGATGAGACAGTCAGTCAGTTCATTCAGAGAAGCATCAATCGAATCAACAGGACAAGAAACCAATAACTGAATATCATCAGCAAAGGCGTGGGAGCTGAACTCATATTTTTGAATGATATCAAAAACATCAGCAGTGTACATAAGAAACAATAGAGGTCCCAACACAGATCCCTGGGGGACACCAAACGATAGTTTGTTTATGTCAGAGAGGGTGTTGTTGTAAGAAACCTGCTGGGTGCGGCCTAAAAGATAGGAAGCGAACCACGATAAGACTGAATCAGAGAGAAAAAAATTTGTGGAGAGTTTATATATGAGACGAGTATGATCGACACAATCAAATGCAGCACTCATATCAAGTAATGCTAAAAAAGAAACGCATTGACTGTCAACTGAAGAGAACAACTGGGAGAAAATATCAATGAGTGCAGTTTCTGTGGAAAAATATTGACGATAGCCGGATTGATTTTTTGGCAACAAATTGTTTTTGTTTAAATGCTGTAACAATTGTTTGATAACAACTCGTTCAATGACTTTAGAAATGAATGAAAGATTAGAAATAGGACGGTAATTTGATAAAACCTTGTCGTCCAAATTTGATTTTTTTAGAAGTGGGGTTACAATAGCATGTTTCAAAGGGTTGGGAAAACTGCTAGTTGATAAACATTGGTTGACAAAAAATGGCAAAAAAAGATCTATAAATTTTTTAATTATGTATGTTGGAATCAGATCAAGAGAACAAGAACTGCCAGGGGAGTCACAAACTATTTTACGCAATTCATCTGGCGTGCACATTTGAAAATCTGAAAGATTAACAATTGCTTCAGGAGAGACGACCCTAGAGACATACTCAAACTGGATTGGTTTGTTAGTATTTTCTATAGTCGTGCTACGAATATTATTGATTTTATTCACAAAAAATGTCATAAAATCATTGGGGGAGAAATCATTTGAATGGTTATTATTATGATTTTTAGATAAAATTTTGTAGAGGATATTCCACAATTTTTTTGGTTGTTTTTTAAACGAATCAACTTGATTTGACTAAAATTTGTTTCTTTTTTGGGAAAATTGTTGTATTTTTTCTTTTAACGCTAAGCGCCATGCATTTCGATTAATATCATTTTTCATTTTCCTATACAATCGTTCCAGTTTTCGACAATTGCGTTTTAATGAACGACATTCAGAGTCAAACCAAGGGGCAGATAGTACATGAGTAGATTTAACATAACGACAAGGAGCAACCATATCCACAATTCTCACGATTTCAGAATTAAACAAATCCAACAGGGTATCAGCGGAAGATGAATTGAACGGCCCTGAAATAGGTGATTCGAGAACTAGTGAAGAAAATTGATTTTCGTCAATTTGCTTCCATGAACGAGTAAATTTCCATTTTTTCTGAGGTGTGGGAACAGAAATAGGGAAACAAATTTTAATTAAACTGTGGTCTGAATACACATTTGGTGGCTCAACGGAAAAAAATTGTGAGGGAAGGTCAGAACTAGAGGCAATTAAATCCAATGTTCCACCATAAACGTGGGTTGGTTCATTTATTCTATTTATCAATTGATATAAATCAAAAATTTCAAACAATTTCAATTTCAATGCATTAGGGTCGTTCAAAAGTTCAACATGAATATTCACATCTCCAATAAAAATAACATAATTTGCTAAAAGCAATATTTGATCAAAAACAGATGATAACTCATCAAAAAACAATGGTGATGGAATAGAAGACCCAGGACGATAAATTGCAAAAACAACAATAGTTACTTTGTTGAAATAAAATTTCACAACTATAGCCTCAAACGTCTTAAATAAAGGCAGCGGAATTCTATAAAATTTAAAATAATTTTTAAAAAATACAATTATTCCACCATGGTTAGGGTCGGTTGGCCTCAGAAAATCTATGAACACAAAATCAGGTGGCAGAGTGAGTCTAAGTGATAAATTATCGGACGACCCATGCCAGGATTCCGTAACAACAAAAATATCAAAATTATTAGAAAATAAATCGCGAACAGTTTTGATTTTATTCATAATTGACCTAATGTTCAACAAACCTAATTGCAATTTTAGTTCTGAGTCTTTTTTGGTAACTTCACGATCATTACTACCACTTTTATCGTTACCATTACAACCATCATCACAATCGCAAATACCACCATCATTACGACCACCGTTAACATTACCACCACAACCATCTCCACCACTGCAAATACCACAACCACAACTATCATAATCACCACAGCTGAACAAACTTCCACCACCAGCATCATCAGCAATACCTTCACCAGAAATCACTTCACCGGATGCTCTCTGAGTTTGACGATCCGCCACCTCCCCACCGTTCCCCTCACCTTGAATAAAAAACCCGGGCACGAGATTTTTCTTGATTTGGCTTCATCAATTAGTTTTTTTAACTCGGCACGCTGATCAACTGTTAAATCATGACTGATCCATACTTTATCAAGATCTTCATGCATAGTTTTTAATTTAAAGGAATTTTTTAAGACTAAATCTTTAATTGCACAACTCCTCATTTCAATCAGCACCGGTCTAATTTTAGTTTCAGCTTTTGGACCCAGTCTAACAATTCTTTTAATATCCTGATCCTTGACTTCACTGGATAACTTTTTAATAATTTCTTTGACTCTATCTTTATCATCATCAGTTTCTTGCAAATTGAACATCATTATGTTATTCTCTCTTTCTTTCATGTCATTTACATTGGTTTTTTGAACACTTTTTACCTCATCATTAACTAGTTCAATATTTTTCTTCACTTCGCATCGGACAGCATCAGCAAAACTCTTGTTCAAATCGTTTTTAAGGTTACACAGCTCGGTACTCAAAACTGTGCCATCGAATCTTTCCGCCCCATCAACATTTCTCTGAATTAAACTTTTGATAGCTTCAAGTTCGCACCTCAACAAATTGTTCGATTCATCAATTTTGTCAATTCTAGTGTTGAGCGCATCATTGCTATCACGCACAGCTTTATTTAATGACTTTACATCAGGAAGTAGTTTCATGCATTCATCACAATACCACTTAATATTGGACACGGAACTGATAACCTTGAAAGCTGATTTACTTATTCCGACGCAGTCTTGGTGAAAAGCAAGTTGACATTGAAAGCACTGAATTGCGTTTTTATCTTCCATATTTCTAGCACATTGACATCCTTTGATCGACATAATTATTTCAAAAAGAATGTCTGCAAGTCAACTTATAAAATTATATTTCAAATGTCCTTAGAAAGTTAGCAGTCCGCAAGAATAAACACACAAGAAAAAAACAAAAAATAAAAAACAGCAAAACTCTTCAACTTTCAAAACAGTGCAACTTCTATAAACTATCCTTTATTGTTTACAACTTTAACTTTATTACCGCGAATTCAAAATTTAAACCAAAAAATAGTGAAAAATAAAACAAAATTAAATTGCAAACAACCAACTGAACAAAATTTATATCCTCTTATTCTTCTAAATTTATACTATAAAACGAAATCAAAATTAAGTCGAACACTCTATAATATCCTATGAAACTTTAGAAAAATACGGAGAAAATCGAAAATACTGTTGCCGAGTCAAAAGCCAAGACAAGAATCAATCAAATCAAACAATGTATGTATGTATGTATGTATGTATGTATGTATGTATGTATGTATGTATGTATGTATGTATGTATGTATGTATGTATGTATGTATGTATGTATGTATGTATGTATGTATGTATGTGTGTGTGTGTGTGTGTGTGTGTGTGTGTGTGTGTGTGTGTATGTATGTATGTATGTATGTATGTATGTATGTATGTATGTATGTATGTATGTATGTATGTATGTATGTATGTATGTATGTAAAAAACACCGTTAATAATATAGCACTGAACTACGATAAAACGACATATCATAATCACCACAACAAACTGCTTTCAACCTCGAATCTCTAAGGACGAAGTAGCAAAATGCATCATTGTAGCTACGCTGACAAAGTTTCATCGAATTTATTAATATCTGGCACTAAAACATCACATTGTAATGAAGTTGAAAAAAGTATAGCGCCAAAGTTACTTGAGAAGTCAAGCGATTTAATTATTGACGTAAATAATCAAAATTTCAATCCTGGAAACCTGTGGTCAGATGCCGAGAAAACACCAGTGGATGATGGGTTTAGAGAGTACATTTCCAGAAATAAAAAAAGAGCCAGACTAAACAACTCATCTGAAGATAATAATGAAATGAAATCTAGTGGTACCACCAGTGACACAGGCAATGTTAACGCATCCATTCTAAAACCAATTAAAAAAATGATTGGCATCAAAGTAATCGACAACTGCAAACTTCAGGCCGAAAAAAACCTTATAAAAAAGACCGTTTTCTTGATGAGCAACGTAAAAAGATGTCACAGAAATGATGTCATAGATTTTCTTAAAACAAGTGGTATAAACGTCATCTCTTGTTTTCCTGTGATAAAACGTTCTAATCAAGATATAAGCGATCCAGTAAACAAGGATGAGGAAGAATCAACGATGTTTCGTGTATGTGTCGAAAGTTGCGATGGACCGAAGATGAAGGACCCGGAAATTATGTTAAAACACATCATTGTACGCGAATGGCGTTTCGGGAAAAACACCGACAAAAACTCCGATACAACGAACAAACATGGCTGACAAAAATTCGTTAAATATTGTTAACGACACTCGCAGCAATGTCGTAGATAAAACCTGCAGACTATATGACGATATAAATCAAATAAATGCTTTGTATAACTCCATCAGCGACAACGGAATTAACGACAATTTGTTTTTCAAACTAATGCATTTAAACATTAGAAGTTTAGTTCACAAATCAGAAGACTTACTCGATTATTTAAACAACTTTTCTTTTAAATACAACGTTATTGGTATAAGTGAAACGTGGCTGAATGATGACAATATCAAGTTAATAAATATTACTGGTTATGATTTTGTCGGTAAAAATCGGTCTGGTAAGCACGGTGGTGGAATCGGTTTGTATATTGATAACGATATTACGTATAAAACAAGAAAAGACATCAATAGCATTAGCAGCATAGAATTATTCAGCATAGAAATAACAAACGATTGTTCCAATAAAAATGCAATAATTGTAATAACATATCGGCCTCCTACCTATGACGCAAATATGTATCTTCAACAAATCGAACAGGTACTACAAATCATAAGTCTAGAGAACAAATTAGTTTATCTGATTGGTGACATGAACATCAATTTACTTGATGCTGATTCAAATGCCAGCAAATTCCAACTTCAACAATTATTAACATCATACAACCTATCAACTTTAATAACAACTCCAACAAGAATAAGTTTAAATAAAAATTCAGTCATTGATAACATTTTCACGAGCGAACCAAATGCAGTAGAATTATGTGGTACACAGGTATGTGATCTTTCGGACCACCTACCAACTTTTATAATTGTAAATATGAAGTCTAACAGAATCAAGAACCATCACAGGTATGTGATCTTTCGGACCACCTACCAACTTTTATAATTGTAAATATGAAGTCTAACAGAATCAAGAACCATTTTCTGAAGGAGAAATTATACTCGTTTACAAGTGAACGAATCAACAGACTGAACGAATATTTAATAAACATGGACTGGTCAAACGTTTTAAGCTGTAAGGATGTAAATGTCGGGTTTCAACGATTCATAGAGATTTTTGTAAAGAACTTCAACGAATGCTGTCGTATTTCATCAGTAAGAGAAATTGAAAAAATATCACGTGATAAACCTTGGATAACCGATGATCTTAAAATAATGTTAAATAGAAAAACCAAACTGTATACAAAATATCTAAAAAATCCGAATATTGAAAATCTAATTGAATTAAAGTCAATTAGACAATCTTGCATCAAATTTAAAAATAAACTAAAAAAACAATATTATAGCGACATCATAGTAAAGAACATAAAAGATAACAGAAGAACGTGGTCGATTATTAAGAATATTATCAGCACAAATAAAATCACCAATACCGTCACATCAAACAGTGAAATTGTTCGTTCTCCTGCGGACGCCTTAAACGATTATTTCATCGGTATAGCTATAAAACTAGGTTCATCTTTCAACAATTCAACACTCTGGAAAAATCACCTCACTAATAAACTTCAAAACTCGTTCTTCTGTCTGTCGACCTCAAGCGATGAAATAATTGCAGCAACCAGACTTCTCAAACCAAAAACAACGAGTGGATGGGATGGCATTCCTATGAAAATAATAAAATCTACCATACATTCAACAGCTCACATTTTGGAGTTCCTAATTAACCTTTCTTTCAACTCTGGCACATTTCCACGATGTTTCAAAGTCTCAAAAATTGTACCGATTAAAAAGGATGAGAGATGAAATGATTTAACTAATTTTCGACCCGTTGCTCTTTTATCAAATTTTTCGAAAATAATAGAAAAAATAATGTACAAAAGGCTAAATATCTTCTCCAAAAAAATTCCATAATTAACGATTCACAATTTGGATTTCGAGAGAAGTACTCGACTGAGCCGGCAATAATAGAATTGATCAGAAAAATAGGGATTGCAGCAGAAGACAAAAAATACATCGTAGGCACGTGCCTTGATCTCTCGAAGGCATTCGATTGCATCAACCACAACATCTTGCTGGCGAAACTAGACCATTATGGAATACGTGGCTCGCAACTGAAATGGTTCAGAAGTTACTTATCGGAGAGAAGTCAATTTGTTAGCTGGCAAGGTACATGCTCGAGCGAAAAATTAAACCAAATTGGAGTACCTCAGGGCAGCATTTTGGGACCATTGCTATTCATTGTCTTCATCAACGATCTTCCGAAAGTTTCAACATTCTTTGATTACATTTGCTTCGCAGATGACACTAATCTATTCAGTCCTGGCAAAAACATCGATGAACTCATCTTGAAGACTAATAGCGAAATTAAAAAGGTCGTCTCATGGTTTGAATGTAATGTGTTGACATTGAATAGTAGAAAAACACAAATGATTATTTTTGGCCCAGTCCAATATTTAAACTACAAGGAGCCATATAAGATCGTAATAAATAATTCGAATATTCTCGAAAGCAAAACTGTTAAATTTTTAGGAGTAATATTGGATCAAAAATTATCGTTTCAACAACAAGTTCGATATGTTTGCACAAAACTAGCAAGATCAATTGGTCTATTAAATAAAATAAAATTTTTCTTGCCTAAAAGAATTCTTAACATGCTATATAAAGCCATCTGTACTCCATATATCTCATACTGCAATACAGTCTGGTCAAGCGCCAATCCAACTACAACAAATCCAATAAGAATAATCATGAAGAGAGCGATGCGAACAATCACACTTTCCAAAGCTCAATCCCATTCACAACCGCTACTTTCGATCAAATGAGTACATATCACGCGGCAAAATTCATCGACAAACAATTGACTGGTAAACTACCTCTATTCTCTTCTATCTATAGCTTATATAGATAGATTCAATCAGATATTCTATATGCAGTTTTGTATATAGAGAAATATAGACCTAACTTATTATTAGGATCAATTAGTAACATCTCAAAACTAATACATTCCATTTAAAGAATCTGAAGTTTTTTGTGGTGCACGATGATAATATTTTTATGAACAGTTAGTAACACCGTAAATATAATATACTCCAATTAGAGAATTTGAAGTTTTTTGTGGTACTCGATAATTTTATTTTTACGAACAACTAGTAACACCGTAAATTTAATATATAACATTTAGAGATTCTGAAGTTTTTTGTTTGATGGCTGTGCCCGATGATTTTGTTTTTGTGATCAATTAGTAACATCTGAAGGTTAACATATTTTATTTAGAGATTCTGAAGTTTTTGGTTTAGGTGGCTGTGCTCGATGAGTTTTATACTAACTCCTCACAGTCAACCTGCACCTTATTTTCTTTATTGAGGTCAAATAAATTATTTCGTTTCGTATGTATGTATGTATGTATGTATGTGTGTGTGTATGTGTGTGTGTGTGTGTGTGTGTGTGTGTATGTATGTATGTATGTATGTATGTATGTATGTATGTATGTATGTATGTATGT
>NW_008705269.1:1213586-1285892 GCF_000326865.2 Helobdella robusta
TAAAAAGTTCTGCTTACAATACGCAGAAGACACACACACACACACACACACACACATACACACACTACACACTTGCTCACACACACACGCACGCACATCTTTTACACAAACAAACACAACACTTTCACACACTCACAAACACACACTCACTCACACACAAATTTATAATTTTGAAAGTTTTTAGACCGGCTGACGAGAGATTTTTAAGATTTAAGAACCAATTACTAGAACGAATTTGTTCCATCCTGGAACCCAAGTTTATATAACTTATAAAATTTTATTAACAACTCTTTTGTTGACTAATTGTAGAAAGCATTTTTTTCTTCGTAATATACCAACGCTCATTAATATACATGTAACATTCCTTTCTAGACTGTTGTAAAAATCATTTGGAAATCATATTTTCCATTAAAAAAACACTCCAAACTGCAACTTTTCATCGGAATTTAACAAATGTAGCCTATACACTCGTATAGTGAAAGCATAGGTCACATTCACTGTGATTTTGGAGCATTTCGATGAAGGCAAGTTGAGCTCATTTAAATTAAAATTCGTCAGATAAATACTTCACCTTATGACGTTTAAGCTATTCATTAACACCAAATTTAGCGAAAGATGATTGATGATGACGATGATGATAGATGGATGAGGGTAATGATGATAATCACAATGGTGGTGAACTACAATTCAGCTTGTTTCAATGGAAAGACTCAGCAAATCACCAAATCACACGACTCTTTAGTCAGGTTTTCTCGAAATGACTTGGGCTGCTGCTATCATTTACGCACAATAAGCCAAATAAAATAGTATTTGGCGATGCAATCTGTGGCCGTAACGAATGTTGAACTGAAGCAAAACTCTTAACATATTAACCAGCATTGGTTACAATCACCAGGTAAAAAATTATACTACATAAAAAATTTTTTTGTGTATTTACGTAGCAATCTCATTCTTGATATGCTCAAACCAGGCAATACTGCCAAAAGATGTTATATTTACTAAAATTTATTAAAGGATAAGACCAGTTTAGACTTCCATAACTCTGACTTAGTTTCTTTTAAAAAATCCTGTAAATGTCAACTCCAATTTTGTATGTCGTAACAATTTTGAGATAAAAAATATTTATTATTTTTTATTCATTACATTTTTGCTTTAAGATAATTACTTTCGTTTAACAAAATTTTAAATTTCCATTAAACTTGACGAGGTAAATTTTTTTAATTTAAAGAAAAATGCTTCGCTTAGCATGCCACGTTCAAACTTGTTGAATAAAAGCATAATTATTTGGATGCGAACCCTCAAATTCATGAAACGATTGTGAACAGGTCCCTTAAACTATAATCCAAAATTTATATCTGCTTAAAATGATATATATATATATATATATATATATATATATATATATATATATATATATATAATAAAATTTATAGGTCTCTGCGTTATAAAAAGCATCTCTGAGGGTTTAAGGGGTGATTAGCATATGTGCAGTTAAGAAGTTATATCAGCAAATATGTATGTTCCATTAGATTAAACTGTCGGATTCCATTATTGATAGCATGCCCATTGGTGTAGAGGAATATGTCAGGTGGTTTCTAGACATTTTCAATTAAGATAAAATAAATAAAGATAATCGCAATCATTAAATAAATGTTTATTTAATTATTAAACTAATTAACAAGTTATTCAATCTTATTATTAAGCTTTCTTTTGTTCCTTGTTAATTCGTAAGTAAAACTGGTCCGTTCGTTGTTTATAGGTGGAGAATAAATTAGTTTCTAACATTGTTTTGTGTAGAAATTTTAAAATAATTTACCGATGCGAATCGAATGCCTTAAAAAACATTTGCATCGTCAATATGTTAGAATTAACAAAATTTCAAATTCCATAACTCCAGTTATGGAGTTCCGTTCAAGAAGGAATATATATATTAATGCGTTTAAATAATTAATATGTTTTTATATTTTTGCTGAATATCAAAAGTTGTAACTCAATTCTTTGCCTAAACATTTGCTATTTTACAGTAGGTTCTTCATCAAATTAGACGTTAATCGTGGAGTGATTGTTAGTTGGAGTCAAATATGTCCAACAAATTTTCTGTGTTTTGTGGAAAAATTTGAAAGAAATGCTTACTCTAAGTGGCGTGTTGTTTCTCACTTGGATTTATTTGACTTCGAATCTAAAGAAAAAAAAACTTGAGACGAAGAAAGAAAAGTTTAATCATAAACACTTCAAATCGTCATCAATAAACTTCAGTGAAGAACATAAAAACAATTTTAGCAAATTTCCAGTTATCAATTAAAAACAATACAACACACGTTTAGACGACATTTTCCCCGAGATCGGGGGTTGCCGTTTGGCTACCTGTGATGAAACCGAACTATCCCTCGACGCCATTCACATCTGTCACTCGCCTCAGTATCACGCAACTCCGCTTTCACTCTGACCTTCTCTGCCTGCTCTCTCCATCCCAATTGCGGACGACCCCTTCTTATCACTTTTTCAACCTCGAACTCCAACGCTCGCCTAATCCCGACCCCTTCATCCCTTCTCAACACATGTCCATACCACCGCAATCTCGATCACAATGTCCTCGTCCAGTCCCAGCATCGACATTAGCTCTGTACTACTCCTCCTATCCTTCACTTTAACCCCACACATCATCCTCACCATAGTTCTTTCAGCCCTCTGCAGTACTAGTCTTTGTTTAGTTACGATTTCTAACAACGAACCAAGATTGACTTTGATTCAAGGTGGAAACTTTGCACACAGGCATAATCATTTTGCCTCGTAAAAGCTAACAAAAATGGCTTTGTTTCAGTTGTAAAATTTGTACGTAAAATTTGCTTCCAAAAATGACTTTGTTTTATTTTTGAAACTTTATACGTATATCATAATCACTTTTGTTTTTAGCAACAGATTTTTTTATGTCGTTTTTGACTCTTCGTGCAGAATAATTCAAGTCCTTATAATTTCATCCAAAAGCGGTATATACACACGCATACAAACACACGAACGCACACATACACTTATATATTTGTTATTGAATTCTTTGTAGGTTATTCTTGCAGGTTGTATTTCTTTTGTATTTCTTGCGGTTAATTAGTAAGCTTTACGATTATAACATTATAACATTATCCAAATACTTAACGGTTACTTAATTATTACAATCTTTATATCATTATCAATGATTCGTCTGTTTTTAATTTATTAGTGTAAAGGACTCCAGTTTCACATTGTTGAACATTTATCATCGTATGTCTTTGTTGTTTGTTTGTTTGTTGTTTGTTGTTTGTTTGTTTTTTTAAGTACGTGCAGTTTTGGAACGCGAATTCAGTCAAAAAGATTATGTCAATCACGTAGATAAGATCTCGCTGGAAAAATTTCATGATAAAACAATGAATCGAAATCTACTAAAAGACGAAAAAATAACTCACTAGACAAAAAAGATGAACCAGTAAAAAATTATAATAATTCCACAAGCAAAGAAAATGAAATGAACATTGAAAGTGAGGAGCAGAACAAAGATTCTAACAAAACGTTGAAATTTGTTGTTGCGACGACCAAACAAAGAAAATTTCAATGTGATGTTTTCAAGTTTTCAACAAGTCCTCCTCATTGAGCTCTAAACAGTCTTAGCTAGACGATAAATTGCAAAGGTAGTTATTTTTTTATCATGTAGTTATAACTGCCGGAATGATCATATTGCGCTATAGTATTTGTTATTTTAATTATTGTTATCTTAGATATATTTGTAATCTTTGGATTAAAAATTATAGAGGATTGTAATAAAGATATTGAATCGATGCTAAAGGAATTAAATTTGAAAGCAAAAATTCTTTCGTTCATTTAAAAATATTTGTTGGATTCAGTAATTTCACAGTTTTTAGAAACACAAACTTTTTTTATGATTCTAACAAAATAAATTTTCCATTTTTCTTCCATGTTTTTAATATTCTTTTCGCCTCGACAAAAGCGGAAATGTAATTAACATAACTTTGCTTAGAAAACACTGACCACCAAATATTTTGTGATCTCCACAAATTAATAAAAAACATCCTAATTGCAAGGCCTTCATAATTTGTCTCTTGTGATGCACCAAACATTAAGAATTTCAAACATCGTCCGGGCTGCAGAGTTGAAGGTTCTAAAAGGTTAAAGGTGAATCTCTCTTGTGCACCTGCTTCAGAGGTTTCAACGACAAACACACACAACTTACATGAATACGCGTGAAACCACGCATCAAACACATTGCATATGACAGGCGGGGATCTCTTTGTATTCAAGCCCAGTCACTACAACAGCAGGACCATGCGCCTCTAACCATTGAGCCACCGGGCCGCTCATTTTCATACTAATTCTGTTTTTTACCATTTACACGTTACTGAAACTCTGCCATGGTTAATCAAAAACTCCTCATCGTTGAATGTTTTCAAAACCTCAAAATCAAACTCATTCGCTGAAATCATTTTTCATCTTTCATCGGAACGTTAATGCTTATTATAATTAAGTTTAATAGTTTGGATCATTCATCAACGTTCAGCTATGTGTTTATTGTTATTATATGTCTTTATTAGTCAAAAGGTTTCTTTTGTTTCAATTGAAAAATGTTCCTTGTTTATTAGTGAGAATCACTGTCTAGTTTTTTATTTGTATATGTGGTGTAAGTGTTTAATGCTCATAATCTTTTCTATTTGAATTCATTGTTCACACTCTCTGTTATAAAGAACATGTTTTTATAGTTTAGGTTAGCCGTTTCAATTTTTGCTACTTTTGGCTTTCCTTAAAAATTTCGAAATCTGTGCATTTTTAATGTTAGGGCTTTTGTTCATCAGATCCATCCTTGGCTACCCTCTTCAAAAAAATTTGACTTTATTGTAATTCTATTAATTAGATGTTTTATGTAAAAAATAAGTGTGTTGCCAAAATCGATTATCGATTTGATAAAAATTTTAAACATTATAATTTTTAATTTATAAATGAATTAGTAGTAGTAGTAGTAGTAGTAGTAGTAGTAATAGTCGTAGTAGTAGTAGTAGTAGTAGTAGTAGTAGTAGTAGTAGTAGTAGTAGTAGTAGTAGTTATAGTAGTAATAAAAAAAAATAATCAATAAAAAATATAAGTAATAATAATAATAATTATCATAAATTCTTAATAATAAAAACAACTATATTTCTTGTGGGAGCCGAAAAATAAAAAATAGAAATGCAGTGAAATTGAATATGGCTGGAAAAAAATGTTAAAGCATTTCAAAGCTAACAATGAAAAAAACATCAATGAGGCTCTCAAAATTTCACGCGAAAATGTAAAAAAATCAATATGTGGAGTTTTCAAGGCAAGTCGTTTTACGAAGTTTATGAAAATATATTTTACAAACATCAATGAAAAAGATTTCAAGATCGCTTCAACGCATGGATTTAAAGCACAATTGAGCAAGATAAAAATATTTTCTAGAAAATAAAATCTAGTACTTGCTTTCAAAGTTGTCTTTTGTAGTTTAAAGTTTAGAAAAATTTTATAATAAAAAGTAAAACGTTATTCACTGTTATATCTATGTATGTGGGTTTATAATTGAAATATTTGCAAATGTAATATATAATACATTCAAATAAAAAACTATATATTACGAAAACAAATTATTAATTTGAACAAATTAATTAAAAACTTAAAAAAAACTTTTATTCTCATAATGAAGATTCAAGAATATGTTTCGAAGATATTGTTACTCAAAATTATCCTTATTAAAAGTATACAACCGAAAGATTCCGTTTTCACCAAGCTTTCGTACAAGTTGAAAGAGTATGGAAACCATACCTGCGTTGTTGATGAGCCAGACGAAGTTTTCACGTTTCAGAAGAATGATTCTCAACTGAAATGCGCTTCCATTTGCCTGAAAACCAACAACTGCATTGGATTCAACTACCATCAGAACAACAACACCTGCCAGATACATAAGAATAAGTTAAACATCAACATGGAATATGGGGAATGGACAAGCTGCTCATTTTATCAGGTTCTCACTTTTTAATTATACAAAAATTAAATCATTTTGTTTATTTTTATGAAGAAGTCTGTTTAGTTTCTTTTTTGAAACGGAATGCAAACATTTAGACTAATTTTTTTATTAAAGATTGATTTAAATTGGAAACAATAGAAGTCAAACATGACTATTTTTCCTGTTTTAAAATAATGTTTGTCTTATTAATCTGCGTTTCATATTCACGGTTTGAGAACAATATGTTATAATTTTTTCTTCTACAGAACAACTTTTTTGACAACATCAATGTTGCAAGTAAGTGGACAACAATTATTAACATGTTGATTATCGGTTATTACCGTGAAACTTTTTAAAAAGTTACTCCAAATATCTTATTTAACAAAACTAATAAAAGGCATAGAACCGAACTATCTTGGTTGCTATGCGGATTCTTCGACTCCAAGAGACCTGTCTGGATACCTGATTTACAGTAATGAATTGACGCATAACAGTTGCTGGAATGTATGCTTCAACCAGAAATTTCAATATTTCGGTGTTCAGGTATACTTTGGAATTTAAAAACAAAATCCGTTTACTTCTTCCTAACTCTGACATAATTTTGCTCTACTTACTACTTACACACATACTAAACACCATCTCTCTGCGAAAGAGCACCAGGCGACCTTAACCATTAGACCATCACGCCGCCCGTATGAAATATGGTCTTCTTCCAACATTTACGCATATTTCTACGACCGACCGACAACACCTGACAAACGAGCAAGAACGTGAGCAGCGATTGCTTCATCTTTCCCGAGAGTTAGAGGCAAAATTGCCTACAATTCGGTAGAATTCATAAAATACTGGATGCCTATATATTTATAAATGTTATTTGCTTGTTTCTTTAGTTCAAAATCAACATTTTTGTGTATCCTATGCATGACAGAACAGAAAAGCTTTTTTCGGTTTCTGTTCTATCATGCATAAAATAAACAAAAATTTTGGTTTTGAACCAAAAAAAAACTTGAAAATGATTACGATCAACCGTTAGAAAAATTGAAAAGCTAAATTGGAAGTTAACTAACGTTAAACATGCTATGATTTTCATCAATAATTGCACATATATATATATATATATATATATATATATATATATATATATATATATATATATATATATATTTATATACACATTTATTTGTATATATAAATATATATATATATATATATATATATATATATATTTATTTATATAATTTTTTTGTTAATACATTGGTTTTATTAAAAGAATCAAATAGGATGTTATTGCGGAAATTTTTACGGACGATATGGTCTGACAACTGGCTGCAACGAATTGTGTTCTGGTTCCCCGTCAGAGCTCTGCGGGGGATTTTCTATGAGCAGTGTATTCAGAGGTAACATTAGTTTATTTCTTCAAATGTGAATGACAATGATTTTTGTAAAAATGCATTAAATTGTTTTATATGTCATTGTGCTCAAAAAACGCATGTTTTATTTTTTTTCAGTGTGAACAAAGAGGTAAGAAGTGACATCCTGGTGTTCATTTCAATTGAAACATCTAATGCGAAGAAATTGAATGAGTTGCCTAATCTATTTTGAGTTAAATGTGCTGCTAGCAAGTACTAACTTTTTTCATTTAATAAGCATCTGCGGTTCGAATCGTTATTTTCGTTAAAAATCGAGATTTCATAACGTCAAAAATATCTTCTCACGGTCAATCTTTTAAAACCGCTTTTAAAAATCTGGTATCAGACAAAAATTATGAAAAAAAATTTTTTCTCATCACAAAATTTCGAACTAATATAAATGCAAAAGTATTTTGAAAATAGCTGAAAATATATGCAAAAAAAAATGGAAATTTTATCGTAAAGTTCTTTTTCATGTTAAAATCTTATGTTTCCTCTTAATCTTATCTGATGTAGAAATATTTATCTGTGCATTATGTTTGTATAAAAGTTGGTTGACATGCTGTTCAACTACGACGTGGCCACTACCATACTATGACTATGAGGAATTTAAGAAACTAAACAAAATTTGATATTTGCTCTTTAGCACCTAACCCTAGCCCCATCATTTTCAACAGAAGGTCCTACACCCTCACAAAAAACTCCGTCATAATCGAAGGTTGGACCGAAACAATCCAGAAAGTTCCTTACTCAATCCAAACTCAATCGACCATTTATCCAATTAATGGATCGATCGAAAACTTACATTTTTTGTAAACCTAATCCCATAAAAAAGAACTCGCAAATATTTGATTTTATACAAGCATGTCAACAGTAGCAAATGCAGAGTTTCACTGTGCGAAGGGGTGATTTCGTTTTCGATGTTAATTTTACCCCAAAAATCTTCGATATTTTCTTCTTCGATGTTCTGGGCTCGCCAATGCATGTCTATATGCAGTTTGAGTTTATTAATCATCAGTAAGATAATGTTAAGTAGTTATTGTTACATTATTGAATAATAATTGAATGCAGTCATCAAAACCGAAGCTCGCTTCTTCATTTCATTTGTCGACCTTACACTGCTTGTTGCCGTTAAAATTTTAAAGTTTTATTCAGAAATTCTCTAATCAATTCAATCTCTTATATAGGCACATACACATCATGCTTCACGCTCAAGCGCTGCATCAAACGCGCCTGATGATCTTTGGGTTTCGGAGAGTGCCATCGCGCGAGTACAGCGCGAGGTATGGCACTTCTACCGACTGAGCTATCTCAGTGACTCGGTGTATAATAATATTTATAATAATTGTAATAAAACAATAACAACAACTATAAATATAATAATAATAATTAATAGATTATAATTATGTGTCTGTATGTATACATGTGTGTGCATGGTTGCGGAATCAAGGGGGGTTGCGGAAAGGCATCTCCCCATCAAGCCATAAAAATTAAAAACAACCCCTCCCACAAAAAAATCCTTTATCCACCACTTTTGATTCAACAGACTAAAATATTATTTTGAAATTATTAAAAACAAATGGAGTAAAACTTTAAATGAAAAGTTTATTCTTCTTTTTTAAAATTTGTTTCAATTCAAACGAAAGGTTCTTGATGCATAGAGAGTTTTGTTTCAATAGCTAGAGGTGTCAAAAAGTATGAACGTTGAAACACCTTTCGTTTGCAATTTTTTTTCAGAGTATAACATTAACGAATGAATTTTTTTTAGATAGGTGCCGTAAAAATTTGTATTTATTTTTAAGCTATTTAATAGCGAGCAGCCTGATGGAAGATCGATTTAAATTTTGTTACATAGTGAAAAAATTCTTCAGCGTTTTTTTAATTGCAAC
Organism: Helobdella robusta; assembly: GCF_000326865.2. Lineage (NCBI taxonomy): Eukaryota > Metazoa > Annelida > Clitellata > Rhynchobdellida > Glossiphoniidae > Helobdella > Helobdella robusta. The sequence continues at coordinate 1,222,880 of NW_008705269.1, forward strand.
ATTTCTGAATCGAATGTCATTTCACAAAAATGTTTGAAGGAATTAATTTAAGTTTTTAAAAAATTCAATTTTTTAATTTAAGTAACGTAAGCTAAGAGTATTTCGTTTTAATTATGCTCGTAGCATTAAAATGGATTAGAATGTGTGTGCGTGTGTGCGTGTGTGTGTGTGTGTAATAAATTCCACCAATTTATTAGGGTTCATCAACTTATATTCGCATTTTTTAATTTGTCTTAGTAAATTTTTATCAACAACAATTGAGTCTGTATAAAAATGAAACTTTATTTTATTAACAAATTTCAATTTTAAACAGACTGAAAATTAAAATTGAAAAATTAATGGACGATTTAATCAAATTAAAAAGTCAAAACTTATAACACTCAACACAAACATTGTTAACGACCTAAAAGCAAAAAGTTGAGAAACAGTTTTAAAAGCAAGATTCTCACGAAAGAATTGATCGATGCTGCAGCATCTTTAAAAAATAACAACATTATTATCCAAAAAACTGACAAAACTCCAATGTATGTCATAATGGATAGAGATGAGTACAACGACAAGCTGAATGACATTGTCTGTGACACTGACAAATTTATTAAGATTAGTAGTGATCCAACTGCTAAGCTTAAGACAAAGTCGAACGAAATTATAAGAAGAATCAATGAAAAAACAGAGTGAAAAGACCCATACTTAAGGGGCGATTATGAACCAGGATACGCTTACGGTCAAGACACATAAAGCTAACGACTCTCTAATCAGCCAAAGTCCTGCGATCACTTACCCCATTGCAAAATGCTCAACAAAATAATTAGACCCCACCCATAACAGCTACAACCTAAAATCAAGTAGAGATTTATAAGATTCATTGTCTACAACAAAACCATACATTAACACCATAAAAGCATCTTTGGATGTGGAGTCACTCTTCACAAATGTTCTTGTTGAGGACACAATCAGCATAATAACAGATAGAATATACAATTCCAATCAGTCACCACTACCAATTCCAAAAGATGAATTAGTTGCGCTACTAAGAATATGTACAGACAAAGCGCCTTTCGTTTGCCCGGGTATCAGCAAATAAACGGTGTAGCAATGGGCTCTCCATTGGGAGTACTCTTTGAATACCTTATGTTGGACATATCAAAAAATGTTATTTAAAGAAGAACCAGAGCTAAAACCTAATATACACTGAGCGCTAAGTATTTCCTTTGTGCAAACAAGAAATCAACAAAGTAGAGTAAAAACACAGTATATCCATTTTAGTATATACATATATGAGCATCTGGCCACATACACATTGTATCAATTCGAACATCGAAGATGGCATAGGAACACCGAAAAAAACTTTTTGTTCTATCATGCATGAAAAACACAAAAAAAATTGGTTTTGAACTCAAGAAACTTGAGAATGATTTACAATCAACTGTTAGAAAATTCGAAAAGTTGAACAGGAATAATTGCATTTTTGACAGTCTTAATCCTATATATATATATATATATATATATATATATATATCCAGGTCTGGAACGACATACTTTCGAAACTACTATATAATAAAAGTACGCGGCAAGATGTAGCAGTCACTTGGTTCGAACGCGAAGAGATCCTTTCTTATTGTGGGCGATGTATGCGTTCAAAATTGCTTTGAACAATAGCATTCCCGTGTGTGGTGCTCGTATTGTTGTTTTTGATACTTCTGAGAACTAATGAACAACACTAAATTACAGTAGCGTCCGGTTTGACTGCAAATAGTCCCAAACTGATCACGTGATGCGATGCGTGGATTAATGCGCTGTTAAGTTGTTACCGAAAACTTCGAGAATGAATCGAAAATAAATATTTAATATTTAATTAGGAAAATTGACTAAACTCTAGATGATCGATTGAAGAAAATATTACATGATCGATTGAACAAAGCTTCATTTGCTCATAGAAGATAAGTAAAAAACCGAAAATGGTTTATACTTTCATCGTTACGACGAAACCAGCGTGTGTGTGACAAGTCTTAGTCATTTTAAAAAACTTCTTGCTTTTGAAAATTTTTGATTTTAACCATATTATAAAAATACAGAAGCTTCCATTATCAAAAGTTATAATGTTTAAGGTAAGTAATAAGTTTAGTGAAAAAAAAAATATTGATCCAATTTTGAAAATGTTTTTGAAAAAATTTACAATGAGCAAAGATCCTATAGCTTCACACATAGTTCATTAAATGCTACTTTACAACATTAAAACTGGCAAAGACTGTATATTACGAGCAAAGATGGTATAACATCAAAGTGATGATTTTATGGATTGATTTATCTAATAAAAGTTTAAATTATTATTGAAATTAATTATTGTATAACAATTTGAGGCCATTATACGCGTAAATTTTTCAACATAATAAACTAAAAATTTACAAATAAAAACTTTCAAATATTTTACTGTGCATAATTAATTAAGCTAGATTATTAGCTTTCAACTAATACAAAGAGGTTAATCTAGAATCTTTGATTTGGAGTGTATATAAAACAGTGTATGAAGCCTCATATCATTAGTTCGAAGGATTCTTGTTTTGATTGCACACCCACGGTTTTCAAGGTGGTTGTAGGATAATAAATATAATTTTAAAATTGATAAGCCAGCTATTTATTCTACGAAGATGTCATTAGAAAAGCTGTACCAGATTAATGTTGAACACAACTACTCGTTACCCTACCGATCAAACTTGGAAAACGAAAAGCCACTTTCCGATCTAAAGTTTAAAAATGTGAAGCTATCTAGCCGTTCACGTCACAGTAATGAAATACGGGACGTTTTGGAACGCGAGTTCAGTCAAAAAGAATATGTAGATCACATAGATAAGCACCGAATTGCGCATGACACTGGCCTGACTATTCACCAGATTGATGACTGGTTTAGGAACCAGAGGGCCAAAGCACGAAAAGGTGAAATAGGTGATGTTTTGGAAAGGGAATTCAGTCAAAATCAAAATATTGATGACACAGATAAGGACCGAATTGCATACGAAACCGGCCTGAGTATTCGCCAGATTAAATTCTGGTTTCAGTACCGAAGGGCCAAATTCGATAGTGAGGATGAAAACAAGAGAAAAGGAAAGAAAAAAAAGAAAAATTCGTTTCGAACTGATGAAGTTGGCCGCTCACGTTTCAGTGATGAAGTACGTGAAGTTTTGGAGCGCGAATTCTGTCGAAAAGAATATGTCGATGATGTTGATAGAGAACGAATTGAGAATGAAACCGGCCTGAATTTTGGTCAGATTAAGTCCTGGTTTAAGAAACGAAGGACAAAAGCACGAAAGGTGGAGCATGAAACTGATATTTTTGACACAGAACCTATTTAAAAAGTTTTATAGGGTTTAATTAAGTGTGTGTGTGGGTGTGTATATGTATGTGTGTGTAGGTGTTTATATTTAATGAACTTATTGCAAAATGAAATTTTATAATTTTATTTTATTGTGAAAAATTCATTTTCTTTTTTTTATGCATTTATTCATTCATTCATTTTTATAAACGTTTAAAAACAATAAATCTGAAAAAAAAATAAAATAGAATGATGCAAGATGAGTTTATAATGTGCGAGTTCGACGAAGCCATTTGAAACGTTCTAGTGGAAGAAATTTTAAATAAACTTTGAAATAAAACGATTCTTCCAAACAAAATCATGTAATGTAAAATCATTATCGAATTCGTTGTTTTTCATTTTCATTTCAAATAAATTCAATCTACCGCAAAATGATTTTTATTTCTAACCGAAGAACTCCAATAAAAAAAATTGAGTAATTCAGTAATAAATAATTAAGTGTTTTTTTTCATAGTCTTTAAAGTTTTAATAATTCTCAAAATAATAAATAAAATAGTTTTTTATTTTTATGACTGGCGTCTGGTATTCTTAACGGTAAATATATTTGAAACAATAAAAGTTTTTCAATATTATATGGGATGTGAAGAATATTAACGTGCACAGATATAAATGCGTTTACGAACACAAATAAGCTACGCTAAAATGTTGAATAATATATCAAATTATTAAAAAATAAAATGTTGAATAATATATTAAATTATTAAAAAATAAAATGTTGAATAATATATTAAATTATTAAAAAATAAAATGTTGAATAATATATCAAATTATTAAAAATAAAATATCGATATTATTAAAAAATAAAATGTCGATTGTTTTGTACAAATCACCAAGCCAGACATATTAAAATTAACAATGTTAAAATATTAAAAAACACATATTCTCTCACAAAATAGCAAAAAAATATTTTTTCTTAAAAATTATTTTCGTACTGAAACATTCTAAATTTGCAGCATCGTTTAAAATGTTGTTAGCCAGACAGACGAACAGATCCCAATGAAAGGTAAGAAAAAAATTAAAAATTTAGGAGAGCTGTGGTGCTTATGAATGTTATATGAACAAATACACTGCTAGTTTAACCGCTTCAATTTAACCCTCTCAACTTGTTGAATATCCCACCATTTCTATATGTTAACAAATTGCTTGCAGAAGATTTAAATTTGGAAAGATCAGTTTCTTTTAATTCAATGACATTTTTTGTTTTGTGTGTAACTGCTGTGTAATTTTAATGGACTAAATGTGTTTTTTTCGAACGTTACAGATGTTACGAATTTGAAGCATATAAACTAGTACAACTCGCCTGCTATAAATTGTTACATGGAGTATGATTAAAATAAAACATGATCAGTCACATTAAGCAACTCATCCACATCTGTGAACTGGACAAACTAAGTTTTTGTCTATAATAAACCACAAAGTCAGATGAATCGGCATTAACATTTGTTATACCACATTCTGGCGAGGACTGGAAACTAACACCATACCACCATCCTATTGTGAAACGTGCAAACGATGGTTCATTTAAAATGTCGGTTGAAAATAAATTCATGCTTTTTGCGTGGTTTATAAGCGTTAACACGTCTGTTAATGACAAAATGCAGAAATTTATTGAAAAACTATATCGGAGATACAATCATCAGAACATTAACCCTTAAAGTATAGCTAGGAAGAGCCGGATCAACCAATAGACCAAAAAGACAAATAGCTAGGAACATTAAATTGGATGGGCCCTAATTTGAGTTCCAGTCTTGTCACAAATTTTTATATATTTTTTTATGTTAGTATCAACATTGTAGCAAAGCGGTTTTGGAAATGCCTTAATCGCACTCCATTTGCATAAGGTTAAACTGTTCGTCGTGGCTCTCAAAAAAAAATGTAGCGGGGTTGTTAATGTTAAAATATTGGTGCTTAAAAGTTTGGACTAAAAATTAATTTATCTCCACAACAGTAAAATGAAACTAAATATTCTGCAAGATCAAAGACATTGTAAAAAATGTGTTATTGATGGTTCATATACAAAGAGTCATTTACATTGCCTTGAAATATTTTTTGTGTATTTTTAGGCTCGCGCTATTGCTATTTTAAAGCATTATTTGATTTTGCTGATTTCAGTTCAATTTAATTAATGCACTTTCTCAAGTGTTCATTTACTTTTTAGACTAAAAATAATCACAACTCAAAAATCAATCAACCTGCTTGGATGCGCAGTTGTAGCTGTCGTCATCGTACGTGGAGACTGGCACTCCTTTTTTGTTAGCATTCCATTGCTGCTCGCACCACCGTATCCTGTTATGCTGTCAATTTTGTAGTTCATCGTCTCGTTAGCCACTTTGAACTGGTTGTAAACCAAGTACAGGTTCCCCTGTCCTGCGACTTGTGCATGACAATGATGTTTTATTTGTTGAAAATATTAAATGCAATAATGATAATATAGAAAAAAAAGAAAAAATATGGAGAAGATAACTTTAATATCATAAACTAGAAAAGTTGACGCTAATTTTTAATAATTGCAAACACAATGATCATAAATAAAAACTTACCGTTAAGATGCAAGTGCAGGTTGCAAGTGTAGTTGTATGTCAGCTGGTGTAACAATTAATTGCCTAACCAATATGCTCCCCACGGTCTGACAGCACAGAACTTGCTGCCTGATGGTCGAATCGAAAAACCATATTTAAATTCCGACCAACTTCTGTTGAAGGTTCTGGACGATCGGTTTAGTTTCAGTTGGACCAAGAAGGAGACGTTTTTTGATGTTGTTGATGCTTTAAATTAACAATAGAGTTTTTAATTTACATCACATTTGTTATTTTACTGACTCGAAACCATATCTTCAACTAACATTAAATTTTGGTTTGTTTTTAGCGTCAAGAAAATGCAAGTAAAATAACCCATTTTAAATGCTTATAATTATAAATTCACAAATAATAATTGATCAATTTAACAATTGCTTCCTAATTAAACAAAAAGTAATTTTAAGTAAATGTTATCTTACTTGGATTGATGAGCAGAGGTCGGTACGGATAGTTTGGCAGAAGAATGACATCCATTTTTGCCACAGGCTTTAGCTGAGTAAGGAAATTAGTATTATTTAAAATTAATAGACAAATCTAATTGAGAGAATTTGTAGCAATGGTGAAGAAAATATTTAAAAAAATGATGATGAAAAAATTATACATATCGCATAGTAAATGCAAGCATACTGCTGAGTGAAGCATGTTGGCCTATACTCAAACAACTCGCAAGTTGCTGAATCAAATCTTAGGTTGAACCCCTGAAACGGAATTGTACCAGGCATGTTGAAACGACATAAGAAAGTACAAATTGTTACCAAATTTTTTCAGAATCGTCCGTCCAAGGTTGTATTTGTGATGTTTATGGCATATGTTGTAGTTTGTATCGAGCAAACGTTGTCTAAATTGTTGGAGCTGGATTCAGAATTTGAAAGATCAGTGATAGCAGTTGATGAAAAATTAGTCGAATGTATTTGCAATTTCTGGTAGCAAGCAGTTGTTTTGAAAACGTTTGAAGTTAACCCCAAGACTGAAGATGACGATGGTGGAGATAAATGTGAAATCAAGTTCAATGTAAAATAGTGACAGATGAAAGCAGTGCACAGCTGTAAGAGATGCATGATTAAAATTAATTATTTGGCATGTTTCATGCATGATTGTAGGAAGGATGTTTCATTCTTAAATTAGAGTTAGTTCCAAACCGAAGAAACGACGTTAAATAAGCTCATGCCACCACCTTCATTAGAAACTACCTACCTGTGTGTGTGCGAGTGTGTATGAGTGTGTATGTATGTCTGCGTGTGCGTATGTGTGTGTGAGGGCGTTTGCTTTATGTGAATGAGTGTATGTGCGTGTGTGCGTATGTATGTCTGTGCGTGTGTGTGTTTATGTATGCCATTGTTTTTAGTTTCGCATTAACTCACATGTAAAATTTTTTCACGAGTGAGAAGCATGATGCGGTTAAAAAATGTCTACACCGAGTTAGAATTAACTCTAAAGCTAAATTTTACTTGTAATGGGGCATATATTTCGTGAAATTTAAAGTTAATTTTAACTTTTAAACTTTCAAAAAATCTTAATGTGCGAATAACTAACAACAACGTATCTACTACATCAGGTGTGGGCAAACTTGTTGCTGTGAGGGACGCCTTGAAAAGTATTTAATATTTCAGGGACCGCATATCGACGGTTAACAGAGGTGGAGGAATATTTTAACAATGTTCATCATGATCATTTATAACTGATGACTTTTTTATGGAAATTTCATTATTCCATTTATAATTTCTTTTTTTCAGAAATGCTGAAAACGCATTGCAGGCCGTAGTTCACTCACCCCTGCAGTACTACATTATTAGTTCGTGGCATTAAAATTAAAATTGATTGGTTGTTGCACCTGATGTGTTGCATTCTGAGGTTTGTTACTGGTTGTTATGCAATTTGCAACCATTGCTGTGTTTCAACTTTCGCAAAATTTTAATATGGCTAACAATATGCATACGTGTTGAAATTTTAATGAGCAGAACAAAAGGTGAAGCTTATGACAGTTACCATAAGCGGATAAAAGTCTTCAGTGGAATTTTAAAAACGAAATTATCAACAAAAGTTGTCTTGGTAACTTATAAACAAAAACCCGCAAATGCAAGCGTGAATGTAAAGTTAAACATGAACATTGAGAGAAACAGACAGGAAATGTGTTTTCAGAGACATATTTTACAGTAAACAAACGTATTTACCGTAAACTTGCAACGTTACGTATGATTTAGAAAAAAAAAATTTAAATCATTATTTGTCCTCATTTATTCATTTTTTTAGTTTGATATTGTATCCTTTAAAAGTGCGAGAAAATAATTTTTTTTCAAATCATTATTTATTTGATTTTAGCTATCTAAAGAAATGGGAAAAAAGATTAACGCTGCTGAGATATGGTTTTTGAGAAAAATTATAAAAATTAGTTGAACCTTTTATACTTCAAATGAGTGAGGATGATTAAAACAGTCCGGTTGTGAAAAGAGGAAATTACTTCAGAAATTAAAAAAGAAGAAAATTACTTAAAAAGAAGGAAATTACTTCAGATAATCCGACGGGGGCAGTTAAAGTTTTTTGGCCACATCACATCAAAATATAACAACTACTGGAAAGATTGCAGGGAGATGAGATCGCGGTCAACAGCGAACAACATTCGTGAAGTCCTTGTGCCACTTGTTGAATATCACCACATTTCAACTACTACGAAGTGTTGAAGATCGGGTTTTGTGGAGGTCGATGGTCGCCAATGTCCTGAAAGGATAAGGCACGAGAAAGAAGAAGAACTCGTCTATTTTACACATTATCATTTCCATTTGTTGCTATCTTGATCAGAGTAAAAAGATTTTTATTATTTTCATCAATTACATTCACCATATTTGAAATAACTTTATTTACCAAATGAAATTCAGTGCTATTAAAAATGCATAATTTCAACGAATTTATTATTAAACCAAATTGTTTTTTTTTGATATTCGAGAGCATCAGGAAAAATTGTTTGAGAGCAGATTTATTTAGATTTTCATTTTTCATTGGTTCCCTCTTTTAAGAAAATTCTGCGACTCTTCGTCCTAGATGAGTCAACTGGACGTCATCTTTATCAACAATCACGCCTGTTTCGGCACTGGTTGTTTATAAAATGTTACGAAAGATTATGAAAAACAATGTTTGATAACTTGCAATGTTGATGATTGTTTTTAAGTTAAAACTTGAAACAGTTTGCAAGAAGCACTAACTCCAAAAACGAGCAAACGGCATAGTCTTTTTTGTCGATTGGAGTGAAGTCGACGAAAGTTGAACCCTCTGGGCAGGTCTTGCTTTCGTTAATCACAGGCAGCACAACGTAAAGTTTATCCTTATCTTCAAAGAACCCTTTCTAATGTTTTGGGTTTTTTATTTTGATTTAAATTATCATTTCGCATATAAAATAAATTGGTATTAATACTTTTCACTGTAATTGAATTTTGTTGAGTTTCTAAAGGTTTATTTAAAATAACCGTTGATATCATCTTATGAGCATGTTTGAAAAATCACAACAGCAAACATTTTCTCACCCATGTCGGTCGTACAGCGGCGTTTCTACTTAAATCAGTTTTGAAAAATGCTCTGTTAGGCTTTGTTAAAGAAACATAGAAGCACTGAAAATATTTCAAATTATAATCGATGAAAATAAATTTTAAAACTTGTTATACAGTGAAAGTTAGACCTTGTAAGACTTGACTCTTGTGAAGTCCAGCTGTACAATCTTATAGCCACCATCCAAACCAATGCGGATTTCCTCGTTGAAGTTCTTCGGACATTGAGCTGTTTTTGAAAATTTATGCAGAACATTGTTAGTGCTAAAATGTTGAAATTTTGATATAACTTTTTATTTTGTTGCAATTTTATTTAAAAAATCAAGATGAGCTAATATGAGACCAGGCCGGTGTTGAACATCAGAAGAGTGAATCACTCCCAACAGGCTGATGACAAGAGCGATGTAACCGTAAAGCATTCTATCAATTAATCAAAACAATTCTTTAATCTCACTCAAGAAGTTGATATATAACAGTCGTCATACACCAACACAATAATTGCATCATCGACTCGTATTTATACAAAGTTCTTCAGCCTTCCTACCCTAGTTTTGTCACCTTAAAACATCACGTTCAGTGAAATCTGTGGATCAATATGTTGCTTTTATGTTTACCTAATTCAACTACGGATCAAATTTTGCAATGTTATGTCTTAAATCTTTTTTTTAATTTTTACCAATATGAGCATTTTACTCATAATTTGTGCATCATTTAACACTTATACATGAGGTACAGTCATCTAATATTGTTGAAAAACACAAATACAGTACTTATTACGAAGTTTTATATATCGAAACCTGGGACCATCAAGTTCGTTGTACGGACTGTACAAATTTGTAATCAATTAATTTTAAAAATCAACATATAACATTTCTCCTCATTAAATAAACAATTGGAAATAACTTAAACGTTATCAACATCCCTATTTTTTTTATATTCAAGACAACCTTAGAGTAAAATGGAGCATCATGTCCAGTTTTCAAGAAATTGGCCCTAGATATAAAACATTCATTACAATTTTACATATTTTTGCTTTAAACATACATTAATCAGTCAGTTATCAAAATGCAATGTCTGCAGCTTAATTAGGATCAATTTCTGAGCTGCAGTAACTAATACAACAAACCTCCTAATATGGGCTTTTTAAAGTATGGAGATTACAGAGGCAAAACGCCTTTAATAATGAATAATGTAATATTAAAGTTCAACAATGATACCAAATGACTTCAAGAATATTTTAAAGTTTTATTGGCAGAAAGAAAAACACAATACTCACTTTAAATGTGTCCTTAAAAATTAAAAAAAAAATTAAGAGATAAAATTAGTTTTATCACAATCAACATCATCATCATCATCATTATTGTCAATATCATCATCATCAACATGATACTAGTTTCAGGAATAACAACAACAACCAATCACAGTTTAGACAAATAAACCAAGGGGTTCCCGCAGTGCATGCATCATCAGCCCACTTTTAACATTCTTGACAATGCACCCACTGTTCACAGGATTTTCTACTAGAAAATTGATCCCCGCATGTCACACATGGCCAATCTTCTTCCTCAGTACTTGATTCAATCAGCACCCAGTTGCCTATGATGGGCGGGCATCTCTCTGCATTCAAACCCAGTCACTGCAACTGCAGAACCAGGAGCCTCTAACCATTGAGCCATCATGCAGCCATACTAATTAGGACTCATTCAGCGGAGTAACAGCCTGAAGAACTTCTAATTATTTATATTACATTATTATATTTATTTGTTATATTTATTTTATTTATGTTATATTGTTATGTAAATATATTAAATTTATTTAATATTTATAACAATTATATTTGAAACCAATGCTGACGGTCGAAGCATGTGATAGTGATGACGTGATGGATGGATGGATCCAGGATGAGCGCTAAAAATTTGAAATTTTGTGCGGTAGTGTAAATTTGTTGGCTGAATTTTTTTCGTCTATTGCACAGCCTTCCAATTTGAAACGGGTTTACGTACGTGAAAAGCGATGTTTTAATGTATAAAAACAATTAATCAACATTAAACAATATTTGTTGGTTAAATTTTGAAAAAATACCACAAAATAGTTGTTGACTGTAGCCATAAAAGTTGGCGCCCTTAAATTGTGATGAGCGAAATTTTTTGGTCACATTTGAACCTGGTAACTGCACGCACTGCGAAACAGCAGCCTGCCACCGTAACCACTAGGCCACCACGCCGTCCTGAGAATAATCAACTTCCTAAACTATTTTGATCAATAGTCGTTGATTTTGGTTTTTTCAATTTATAAATTTTTGACATTCAAAAATATTGATGAACTGATTTAATAACAGGTCAATGTTATAACCAAATTTGAATTTATGAATATAGTTTTATTCATTTTGTAAAGAGATGTGATTTCTACAACGCTCATTCATTTAGTTTCTTATATTTTATACTTAAAAAATTTATTATCGAACAAATCTCTGAACCAACCAATCCCTGTAATTAAATTTAAACTCCCTCCTCTCGCCACCGCTCCCCTTTGTGCGGTAGGCAATACTCAAAGATGTGTGTGTGTGTGTGTAAAATGTTTTTATAATGCAATTCAGTTGTTGAAAACACTATCAGTTTTATAAAACTCGAACGATAATAATTCACCCACTAATAAGTTGAATTATTCCAAGTGAATGTTTGTAATGGAAGCTATTTTTGTATTTTCTTACAAAAACAACGCATTAGTAGGAAATATTCTGCAGGTAGAACAACAAAAATAAAATATATAAAAATAATTAGATGTTAAATAAATAATAAGTAGCATGAAACTAAAGGAAGGACATGCCAGTGGTAAAAAAATTTCCAAATTGATGACATTTTAAATTATGATTTTACCATTTAATTAAAAAATACTAAATTTCTGCTTAATATTTTTCCGAGTATCTTCAATATTTCCTTCTTCTATGTTCTGAGAGGGATTCATTCCCGCATTTCCTGGACCCGTCACTGCATGTCTATATGCAGTTTCAATGTTCAGTTAGATAATGAAAAGTAATTATTGCTACATTATTGGATTTTAATTCAATGCAGTCTTCAAAACCGAAGTTCGCTTCATCATTTCATTTGCAGACCTTACACTGCTTGTTGCCGTTAAAATTTTAAAGTTTTATACAAAAATTTTTATTTTCTCATTAGGATTGATTATAAAACAGTACAAAAAATTGTTTGTAATTATTAAGTACAAACAATTCCATCTTCATGGATGCATGAATAGAAATGTTCTGCAAACACATTCAGGCAAAAGGTTGAATTATATTCATTCACTACGTTAAAAATTATTTTAGTATACTTAAATCAAATCGTGATCAAATTAATGTTGACCGAAAGACCATCCTTAAAAATGCATAAGTAACATAAAAACTTCTGCAAACTACAGCGCGGGTTGTTCGAAACCTTTAGCTGTCATAGGTATACAAATTTTTCGTTAAAATGTTAAAAATCAATAAACTGTAAGACATAAAAATTTTTTAAAATAAAAAAACATATCTAAAGTAAATTGCATTGGAAACGGCTGTTAGTGCTGTTGTTAGTTTTATAATTATTTTTTTTATTAAAACTCATTTAGAAAGCAAAAACATAAAAAATAAATTTAATCCACTTTATCAACCAATGTAATTATATTCTCTAAAAACTATTTATGAGTCTTCTTGTGATAATGAACAGAACTAAGATTACTAAAAGACATACCACACACATCACACCTGCTTTTCACCGGTATGTACCCTCGTGTGTCTATTCAAACTAGAAGATGTTGTAAACGAATTATCACAGACATCGCATTTATATGTTCTCTCCCCCGAATGCGTCCTCTCGTGAACAATTAAAATATTCAACTGAGCAAACAATCGACCGCAGATATTACATTTATATGGTTTTTCTCCAGTATGGGTCCTAATGTGGGCATTTAAATGATGAGAATGAGTGAACGATTTGCAGCATGTGTCGCATTTGTATGGTTTCACTCCAGAATGAATTTTGTTATGAGTGTTCAGGTTGCACTTACTTGAGAAAAACTTATTGCAAACATCACATTGAAATTTTTCATCAATCTTCGTTTGGCCGTCGACCTCATCATGGGTAGAAACTTCAGCCGGATTATCATAATTGATCACAGTGCTTCTGTCAAATGGCTTGAATTTCTTGATTTTGGCCCTTTGGTTCTGAAACCAAAAATTAATCTGGCGATTACTCAGACCGGTTTCGAATGCAATTCGGTCCTTATCTCTGACATCAATATACTTTTTTTGACTAAATTCCCTTTCCAGAACTTCACGTATTTCATCACTGTAACGTTCTCGGTAAAAATCATCAGTACGAATAAATCCTTTTTCATTCTTTGTTTTCGTCTCTCTTTTGCTGTTTTCATCTTTACTATCTTTCGGAAGATTCAACAAAACCACCGGAACATTTTTGTCGCTGGGTTTCTCTAGCTCCTGAAGTTGTTGCGTTGGTTGGTTTGGTGCATCAAGCTGTTGATCCATTGGTGCTACAATGATTATGGGTTCCGATGGTTTATTAGTAACTTTCGGTAAAGTAATTGCTAAGATCGAGTAATTGTGCTCAAAATAGCGAGCTCTACGTTATTATAAACAATTTTATATACACTCCAAACTAAAGATTCTAGATTTTTAGCTAATAATCTTTGCTAGCTAATAATCAAATTTAATTAATTATAGACGGTAATTTAATTGAAAAGTACTGTTAAAAAAATTACGCTTATAGTGGCCTCAAATTGTCGTTCAATAATTAAATTTTATAATAATTCAAACTTTTACAAGAAAAATAAAGTTTTGATGAAACTGTGAGAAACTCATCAACTAGGCTGATCAATTTAACGGACTGTGACACTTGCTGGCAAAACTGCGCCAATATATATAGCACCAGTCTTTGTCAGCTACGATTTCTATTAACAAACCAAGATTGACTTTGATTCAAGGTGGAAACTTTGCACACAGGCATAATCACTTTGCCTCGTAAAAGCTAACAAGAATGGCTTTGTTTCAGTTGGAAAATTTGTACGTAGAGCATAATCAATTTGCTTCCAAAAATGACTTTGTTTTATTTTTGAAACTTTATACGTATATCATAATCACTTTAGTTTTTAGCAACGGATTTTTTTATGTCGTTTTTGACTCTTTGTGCAGAATAAATCAAGTCCTTATAATTTCATCCAATTGCACGCATACCTGCCAACATTTGGATTGTCAAAAGCGGTATACACACATGCATACACATTATATATTTGTTATTGAATTCTCTGTAGGTTTTCAGGTTGTATTTGCTTAAAGTTTTATTGCGGTTAATTAGTAAACTTTACGATAATAACTTTATCCGAATACTTTACGGTTACTTAATTATTACAATCTTCAAGTGCAATATGACACTTTTCGTGACGTCATTATCAATGATTCTTCTGTCTTTAATTTATTAGTGTAAAGGACTCCAGTTTAAGGTTGTTGAATATCTATTATCAGATGTCTTGTTCTATGAGTATTGATTTGGCTATTTGTAAATTATAATAGTTGTTACTGTAATGTAACATTTCAACATTGTGGTCAAAGATCTGCCTAGTAATTTTAGTTTTGTAATCTAAGATTTCAACATTGTTTTCCTTTGTTAATTTTTCTGTCTTCTTTACTAATTGATATGGTCTATTTGTTCGGGCTGATTGCTTTGGTGTTAAGTTTTATTGTTTCGGTGTTATGTTTTCATTGCATTGGCGGTCTGTTTTTTTGCGCTAATTCCATTGGTATCATTTGCTTGTTTTTTTTTTGATAAAAATTTGATCGATGTTACTTTCTTCATTGTCTTCCTTGTGGTTTTATTAGTATATTTTATTATTGCTCTTTTTGTAGTGAGTAATGTGAAAATCTGTTGTTTGTTTATCAGGAGTTGTTTTATGCCGATGAAAATGGCTTTGGCTAATTTCAGTTGGGAATGGCTGGAATTAGAGTATTTTATTTTGATGAAGTTGTCCAGGATTTCTCTTGTAATTTCAATATTATATGTGTGTTCTAGGTGTGTTTTTATTGAATCTTCCCTTTTGGGCATGGTTAGTCGTCTAGTTAGCGATGTTGTCGTTACTCCGATGTATGAAACATTCGGACGTGCACAGCCATCAAGGGGACATGCAGATGAAGGGTTGTGATGTAGTGTGATGATGCTTGTGCGATTATTGATGTCATAATGATGAGTTGTTAATGGTGGGTTATGAGTTATCGTGTTGATGTATCAATAGTTAATTTTTTAATAGTCAATTACTTGAGAACAGAAACAAACGATTCAGAAATAAACAAGATTATGTTTCTTTATTTTATCTGAAAAGTTGTATTGCTAACTGTTTCTATATTCGTAATGTTGTTGTATTCGGTTGTATTTCGTCTGTATGATTGCGTGTTTTTATAACATAACGCCTACAATTTCCTGCTCTGAACACGTTAAACTGTTATGGCAGCAAAGTTTTTTTATGGCTGTTACTAATCAGATCATTTTAATAGTATCAATCATTTATTTTTATCATATAAGGCTTTGCACATTGGTGTTGTGTAGTTACACGTGTTATTGTGTTTATTTGTGTGTAAATGTTGTTCGTATGAATGTGAGTGTGTGGTGTGTGTGTGTAAATGCGAATGAGTATGTTCAAAGTTATCAAAATAGTCAATCCGTCACGTAATGTAACAATCAATCAATCGATGTTTTCCTCGTTCATCAACAATTCATTTTATTGTGACACTCTCATTCATTCTTTTTTGAGTTTGATTACCCTTCTAATCAATAAATCTGATTTAATTAACTTAATTAATCTTTTCTATAATTTTTTTATTCATTCACTCATCAATTCATCCACTTCATTCATTCACTCACTCCCTTCTAATTTGTCAACTTCTCTAGATGAAACTGGACCTGCTTGGAATTTATATCTGAGGATTTTCTTGGTAGTTAGAAAAATTTTAAAAAAATGTCAATTCTCAAAGATTTGGCATATTGAAACATCAATCAGATACAGAGATCGCTTCCAACAGCCATTTAGTAAAATATGAAACCGTATTAGATGAAATATAAAGAAAACAAGCGCATATCAGTTGACACAGAATAAAACCTGATACCGATAATGTTTACTTGCGTAAAACGTTTCCAACAAAAATTAAAAAAACATTTTATATTCTGTTGAAATTTAGTCCGCTTGTTAATTGTTGATGATTTAAAAAAAAGTAATCGAGACCAAATACTTCGGATTTTTTTTATCGCCTGTTTTTTTTATTCTTTAATAAATAAATAAATAATATTAAAACCTAAATAAAAAGAAATACGTTTGATAAGACACAACTACAAAAACTTTTCTATTTTGTGCTAATAAACATTCGTAGTTAACATCAGGCTCCACTTCTACAAAAGCAAGCCCTTTTTAAATTAAGGATAAGAATCAAAGGATTAATCACTGTCCTCTTATTCCTCATCCTCTTTGTCGTTCTCACCATAATTATCATGTTCATTCAGAATTTTTCTTTACTTAGCTGGAGGCTTGACTTTTATTCCCGTTGACTTTTTAAAGTTATTAGGCCTTTAGCTGCAGAATCATTATCAAATTTTTTTTTGTTTTTGTATAATTTCCATCTTCTGCCCATTTCTTTCGCAACTTCTCTGAATAGCATATTTGGAAACTCTGCTTTGATTTTTCGGCGTTCCTCGCACTTGCATATTCTTTCATTTTTTCACATCGTCTAAGCTCATTGATTTTGACATTTTTTGATCTATTTAATTAGGGCATTACTTGAGAATAATTTGTTTTTGTGTTTCTCAATCTAAACATGATGAATAGATTTAAAATCGGCCATTCCAAAATAACTCATTCATGGATATTAAGCAAAACAATCCAACAAATATTAATAGAACGCCAAACATATAATGATTAGTGAAAGCATGAAAAAATACATAATTTCAGAAGTGATAAAACCTCGCAAAATAGCAGATGAGGAAGTTTTTTTTGATTTGACGGTTTGAACATTTTGCAAGTTCGACGGTTTGCAAGTTAAAATTAATTAATCCTTTTAAAATCCAGTTATTACAATAAAACTGTTAGCCACGTGATACGTGATAATGGCTTTCGTGTTTCAATACAACAACAACAACAAACAACAACAACAACAACTACTACTACTACTAATAATAATAATAATAAAAGTTTCAAAAATAGTTTCAATAATTATGTTTTCCAAAGACATTTTTAACTTCAATTATGTTGAATTAAAAATAGCTGCCGTTAAAAACCATTTAATTATTTTCATTTCATTTTAAAAATGATTATGAGTCATAATTTTGGCGTTTTAAAAAAAAAAGTTTAGCAAATTTTCTTTTTTCATTCATTCACTCACTCATTCATCCATTTATTTATCCATTCATTCACTCACTCATTCACCCATTTATTTATTCATTCATTCACTCATTCGGTTATTTCTTTTTTCCCTATCCATTTCGAGTAAGATTTTAATTCATTCTTCTGTTTGTTCATTGGTTCATTTGTTTGCAGTTTCATAAATGCGTTTATTCATCTGATTATACGTTCGTTCATTCGTTCGCTCGTTCGTTCGTTCAATCGTTCATTCGTTCGCTCGTTCGTTCGTTCAATCGTTCATTCATTCGTTCGCTCGTTCGTTCGTTCAATTGTTCATTCTTGCGTTTATTCAGTGGATTATTTTTTTAATTTTAAATTTCTACATAAAAATTTGTCATCATCAGTCAACTGGTTAATGCCCTTGATAAGGTTAAAAACAAAGCACATTTTTACACACACACACAAACACACACACACACACTACACACACACACACACACTACACACACTTACATTTTTTTATACATGCATATACATACATACATATATACATAGTACATATATACATACATACATATATACATACATACATATATATACATACATAACATATATACGTAATACATAAAAAACGGTGGTTGTGAGCTCTATAAAAGAAAGCCGCTTTGTTAACAAATCTCTACAACAATCGATCAGGTTATTCTGTTAATAATAATAATTCTTCTTATTATTAATATATTATTGTTATTATATTAGTCTCGTTATAATTATTTTTATTAGTATACAAATAAACAAATAATTTATCAATTTATCTAGCAAACAAAACCAGCATCTTCCTACCAACAGCCGTGTCTTCCTGTGTGTATGTTTGTTCAAGTTTAAGTAAGTTTAATGTCAAACGTGCGGTTAGGTCAGTGGCCTAGGGGTAAGGGAGCTGTGATTGATTTTAATGTTCTGTGTTGCTGTCACCGGGTTTGATTGCAAAGGGCTCTTCGTATTTGTACATAGTTGTGCATTCAAAATATAGTGTGGATATACGTGTGTGTGTGTGTGCATGTGTGAAATAAGATTTTGCCTTTTATCCAAAGATTGTAATGAAAAAATATCAATGTTTATGATAATAAAAATATATGTTAATTATAGAAATATATAATTAATTTTAATTAAATTTTAATTAAAAATAATAAAATTAGCGTTAAAAAATTAGTAATAATTAAAAAACAAAATTAACTGTAGAAATGTTTAGACGAGTAAATTCCTTCTTGGCCATAACGATTGTAGTGTCTTTGGTGACGTTGATGATGACGTCATCGCAGGTTCAATGCAGTTTCATTGTTCCTCATTTAAGAGAAGAATCCGAAGAAGCTGGTTATTATGATGAAAACAATAACAACAATAATAACAATAAAAATAACATTATAATAATAACAACAACATAAACAAAATAAATTTAATATCTTTTCACATGGTCATTTTCAATATTTTTATTACTGAACTGATATTCTTTCTTTCTTCTTTCTTGTGCCTTACCTTTTCAAAACATTGGCGACCATTGACCTCCTTTATCCATTTCTGACCTCTCCTTCACACATGTAACTTCCCTCGTTGATTCTGTGAAGGCATCTCTAAATATTTCATATTTAGATTTTCCTTACGTCTTCCGTCAATAACTGAAAACGATTCCGTACTTCAACATTATATCTGACTTTGAACTCGTCATTTTGTGACAGACTGAAAAAATTGAAACGTTTTTGGGCCACTTCTCTTTTGATTTTCTTTAACTTTATCCTGATTTTACAAACAGCTGGGCTATGATCACTGCCACAATCAGTTCTAAGGTAACTTTTGCATTGTAAAACAGTATTTAGAAATCGTCTCTTTATTGTAATATAATCAATTATATTTCTTGCCTTGTCTCCGGAACTTTTCCAAGTATATTTTCTCCTTTGGTGATAGCCAAACCAGGAGTTGGTAATAACTTGATCCATTTGTGACACGCTATTTAATCAACCTATCCCAGGAGAACATACCACGTCATGTTAACTTTTTTACTTCTATATGAGTAATGACCATATCAACATTATTATTTTTATTATTGATATTACCATTATTTATATTCGTTTTATCATTTTTTTATTGTAATTAATATTACTATTGTTATAATTTTATTACGATCATAATATTTCATCACCATCATCATTGTCGTCACCGTTATCATTTTTTCTATTTTTGTATTCTTACCACCAGGCTCCGTGCTGGCAGCAGGTCAGGAAAGTCTGGTGCAAGTTGAACGTCGTCAGGATTTCGAACCGGAAGTTCCATCTCTTCGGTGATTGTGAATGAATGGATGAATGATTGAATGAATGGGTGATAGATAGATAAATGGATCGATGGAAGGATAAATGGATTGATGGATGAATATATGGATGGATGAATTAATTAATGGATATAAGAATAACTGGACTGGATATATTCACGTTTTCAAGTAAACTTGTGAACGAGTGACCGAAGAAATAAATATATGAATACATGAGGCAATGAATGAAAGAGCTAAACTACTTAAATTAACATTCAAAATTGTATTATAATTAATTTAAGGTTAATAATTATCATAACTTATCATTATATATTCTATAATTATAATTATCATTATAATTTGATTGAAAATTCTAAATGTACCTTCAGAGCAATTACATGAGAAAGTTTACGATTGAGTTGGCGTCGTTAAAGAAGAACCCGGCAAACGAAAATAAATTGCAATAATTATTATTAAATTGCATGGGTACAGCCGCCGAAATAAAATCTTTCATAATTTGATCTGTTTTGTGTTTGCTTTTCACAACTTTAAAAATGTTTAATTTTTTTTTCAATATTTCTAATTTTAAATTGGTATTCCAAAAAATTAATCATTTCTTTATTGTACTTCTTGCGACAAATTGACAATTTTAAAATTTGGTTATAATAAGAAATAAAAATAAAAATTATATATTAATAGTAATAGTATTAATAAAAGCTATTGATTAAATTTTTAAATAAAGTTTGTTCAAAAACAAAACAAAAGAATCAACTTTCTAAAAATGCCAAAAATAAATATTACAAAACTTTTACGATGTGGAATAACTAGGCATATTTATTTTGTCACATGGGCCGTAAAAATTTATTACTCAATTAATAGTAATTCAATACTTAATCGATAAACAAATTCTGCAAAAACAAATTAAATGGAAGTTGAAACTCCAAATAGTTTACTAACTTTTATGGTGTTTAATGTTAGATTCAATGCTAGTTTGCTGGCGGTTCAAGTTAATAATAATAATAATAAGTTTAAAGTGGTTCAGTATACTAACATCTGTGTAAGAACCACAACAAAATAAATGTTCTAGTATCCTTACTATCCTAGCTTGATTTTAAAATTGTTGATTGAATCTACTGAAAAATTTCCTCGCTCATCTCGTTCCAGGCGTTTAACAGCCTGCTGCTGAAGAATTTTTGCTTTATTGGATTCTCTGTCTCCTTGAAGAGCTTGTATCTGTGACCTCTTAATCCTTTTCTTTATTCTAGTTGAAAGAACCTGGTGAACGGTGTTTCTTTTTTTCCAGTTATTTAACTTGTATGTCTGAATCAGACCCCCTCTGCATCTTCTCCTTCCTGGTGTTGTTAATCCACATTTTTTCAGTCTATCCCTATATTCAAGTTTTCCAACTCCTTCGATCATCTTTGTTGTTCTACGCTGTACCCGTACAAGAATGTTTTTGTCATTTTACAGACCTGGACTCTAAACCTGTAAACAGTAATCGAGACGATTGCGAACTAATGTTTTATACAAGTTTATAATGATCGACTTCTCTTTGCTCACCACCGTTCTTCTAATACATCCAAGTATTTGATTTTCTTTGGCTGCTGCGAAAATACATTGTCTTGATGTTTTCGTGCTTTTATAAATTGTGATTCCAAGGTCCTTTTCTTCCTTCCTGCCCAGTTGATATTGAAGGCTTTTGTTCTTTCTGTCCATGTGCATAACTTTACATTTGTCTATGTTAAAAAGCATCTGCTAATTTTAAGACCATTATTATAGTCTTGTCAAATCTTGCTTTAGTACTTCCGCATCTTCCTCGTTGTTGACCCTTGCAAACAACTTCGTGCCGTCCGTGAATTTAACATTATGCCAGAGTCGATATCCTTAATGTAGATATAAGTAGTAGAGGGCCCAACACCGAACCTAGGCGAACTCCATTCGTGATACTAATCCAATTTGAACTTTTGCCTTTGATCCGGTATAATGAGTCGGTCAATTTTTGAAAAATGAAATTGGTACTGAATCCATAGCTAATACACAGTGGCAAGTTCAGGGGATTGCGAGGGTGCATTCCCCACCTAGCCATAAAAAACCTTCCTCCCAAAATAAATTCTGTATGTCAAGGTTCCCTTCATCGGCGCTACAAAAGAGTTAAGCCCTGCATGATGAAAGTGTACCTGGTATTGGCGTATTGCGTACATGCAGAGGTATATAAACGCCAGCTTGATAGAACAGGTATGCATGATACCTCCGTCACAGAAATTGACGGTTGATTGGTTAACCGATATTACAGTTGGTTATATTAAAAATTAAAAAGTTTAATTAAAACTTCACAACAACAATTTCGTTGTCAACCAAAGTTTCTTGAAGAGTTAATATTTCAGTTGAGGCGTCACAGCAACAATCTCGTCGTCAACCAGGGTTTCTTGAAGAGTTAATGTTACAGTGAATTTCGTTCAACATTGTCATAAATTGTTTTGGTGATCTTGTCTGTAATTTGAATCTATTAAATAAAATTAATAATGAACTGTCCCCAGTTGCACGTGTTTAGTTATTAAACTGATAAATCTCAAAAATATTTAAGACGAACCCCAATACTGGATCTACTTTAAAAATTTTTTTTGAAATTCTTCAAAAAATTTGTATTTAAACTCTGAACAAAAAGTTTATTCTTTTTTTTAATTATTTTTCATTCAAAAGCAAGATTCTTGTTGAAAAGGTAAATTTTTTTTCTACCGCTTGAAGTGTGACTAACCAATGTTAAATGCAATATAATAATTGGTTGACAGTTTGAAACTGTTTTTAAAATGTTAACTAAATATCCTAATAAGTTCAGGATGTTCATTGCAAATTAATACTTGTTTGCTAAAAATGAAAAATTAATTCATATAAAATAATGAAAATTTCTTCAACTTAATTTTCTAAGCCAACATTTTTTAATAGCAACATTCATCAACCTAATGTCATTTCACAAAAAACTTTGATGGCATTAATTTAAATATTTTAGAAATTCAATTTTTTAATTTAAGTAAGAAATTTTGTTCTAATTGTGCTTGTATCATTAAGATGCGTTAATGTTGTATCGTTCATTTCGAACTTCAAACCAGCTAATGGGGTGTGGTTGGTGGCGTAATTCAATTAGTTGACAGCTACCACCAAATTTTTCTAAACCAGCGCTTCTCAACCTTTTGAGGTTCAAGGACCACTTAAAAGATGCGTGTCTCATCCGCGGACCATCACTGAAAATTTTGAAATTTGAAATATCTATTTAAAATTTATATATCTATATAATCAGTGTTGTGCAGTATTTAAATACCCAAAGTATTTAAATAGTATTTAAATACCGACTTCGGTATTTAAGAAAGTATTTAAATACCGCTTGAAAATCGGGTATTTAAATACCAATTCAATCGAGTATCTAGTATTTAAATTTTTTTAAATACTAAATACTTGTCACTTAATATTTTTTATGCGTATGAAAATCTGAAAAATTTTTTAATCGAGTTGTGTTATAAGTTACAGCTAGTTCCGATCGCTAGTTTTTTTTATATAATTTTTTTCTGTTTATCGTGTATAAGCGTAAGTGTATAGTATTAGTATAGTAATCAACGTATGACTTAAAATATATATTTATATTATTTTTATGCATTATAGTATATTATATTAATACATTTTCTAAATAATGTTTGCAATTATATTGAATTTTGGAATGATTATATTTTACGATTTTTGTGGCAAATTATTTTCGTGGCTATCTTCACGCACCTTCCTAATTTCTAAAAAATTTGTTTCCTGTCTTGCGTTTTTTTTTTATTTAAAAATTCGTAATTATGGCAGCAAGAAGCGAGGCAAATGATAATGAGACTGAAAATAATTGGTTTACCAAAGGAGTATTCAGATTATTTGAATTCGGTGAAAGAGGTATTGATGTCGTAAATAGCAACAGAGATGCAAAATTAACCGGAAAGTGTAGATTATGCAAAAAGATAAATATCAGTATTAGTGGACGCAAGAATGTTTCATCAAATTTCCTAAAACATTAAGGTAAAAGTGAACGATGTTTTATATATTCATCATAGCATTATTTAAAAGATGACAAAATAAGTACAATGTTAAAATTTTAAAATATTTCAATGTCTTGATGTTTTTACAGAATTACTTATAGTCTAATCTAATTATTTATTTTGATGCTTAAGTAATACAATGACAACAATATCAGAATTCTCAGCACTTGCAAACTTGGTAATATTATTGCTAAAAGTATACATGAATTAAAACAAAATTAAATTCAGTTTATAATGTTTAAATAAAATAATTGTGTAGATTTTATTTTATGTATTTTCTTATGTATTTTATTTTTTGGTTCTTTTTTGTATTTTCAATGTTATATGTATTTTAACTAACACTTAGTTCTACAATTTTAAATGAAAATACTTGATAGCAAAATTCAAAGAAAGATATATATAGTAATAGCTATAGATATAAAAGCAAAAGATACCTTTTGCATTATACTGTCAATACTGATGTGTTAATGTTTCTTTTCTTTCATTTTACAGAGTTGTCATCCGGCATCTCTTCAGGAACTTAAATCTGAGAACATAGAGAGGCAAACACATGCTGCTGAGTGTAGTGCCAGTAAACAACCCAAGCTGTCATTTAATAAAGTCACAATGGCTCAGTCAAAAGTCGACAAATTAGTACTGGATTACATTGTGGATGAAATGAGACCATTAAAAACAGTGGAGACACAGTCATTCAAAAACCTCGTCACTGGGTTAGTTCCATCGAATACAGTTATGTGTAGAAGAACTCTACAGGAACGTATAAACAGTGCATATGATGTAATGATAAGTAATCTGCAGTCTTCCCTCAGTGAGGCAAAGTATGTCTGCACAACAGCAGATTTATGGTCCTCTGCAAATAGATCATTTCTTGGAATGACTGTTCACTGGTTTGATGTCAATAATGATCAACTGGAACGACAATCAGCAGCTTTGGCATGCAAAAGATTTACTGGTATTCACTCATTCGATAAAATAGCTAGAGCAATCAGTAGAGTTCGTGAATCTTTCAACATAGAAGCGAAAGTTGTGAAAACCTGCACAGACAATGGATCCAACATGGTAAAAGCATTCTCAGTATTCTCTTGTCCATTTGACAATAATCTTGATAGTAACAAAGATGTGAACAATGACATGATTTCATTGCCAGCTCACAGTGATATGGATATAGGCATGACAAGCAAAGGTCATAGCCCTTCTGCTGATTCTGATGATGATTCTGTTAATGAGTTGGATGATGATGAAGCAGTCTTTGATTTAAATGTTGGTGAAACTATTGACGAATACAGAAGAGAATCGGATCTATCAGATGATGACATATGTCTTCCAGAACACTTAAGATGTTGTTCTCATACTTTAAATCTGGTTGCGACAGCAGATGCTGGCCATGCATTAGATGATAAAACGTATAAACGATTATAAAGGCAGGCAATGGCTAAGGCAGCTGCTCTTTGGAATATTACGAGTCGAAGCACCAAAGCTGCTGATGCTGCATTTAGTATACTTGGATTTCGTTTCTCTGTTCCATGCGTAACACGGTGGAATTCATACTATGCAGCAACTAAGAAGATAATCATTGCAGAAGAAAAACTGAATGATGTTTGCAAAGCTGTAGGATTACCTGTTTTTAGTCAGGCCGAAGTGTTATTTTTAAAAGAATATGTCGATGTTATGTCACCTGTAGCAATTGGCTTGGATATTCTTCAAGGGGAAAAGAATTGTGCACTTGGATATGTGCTACCTACTCTAACAGTTATGAAAAGGAAATTTTTGGATATCAATCTTCGTAGCACAAAGCCTTTACGAGATAGCCTGCTTGAAGGAATTGAACGCCGCTTTGGTAGTCTTTTTGACAGTTCTGAATTCATAATGGCAGCTGTTACTCATCCCAAATTTAAACTTGCATGGGATGATGATGGTGAAAGAAGAGCGCAGTGCATTCAGATGCTGGAGACAGAGATTAAGAAAAATTCTGATAGGATTATAGGTGAATATTCTTATTTTGGTTTATTTAAAATTTTATTGAAACGTATTGTGAGAGTTTCAATGTATAAGACTTGTATAAAATAAATTGAATTTGATTGTGTGTTTTAATTAAACTCCACTAATGTACTCTGGTAACTTTGGTACTTTTGCTAACATTTTCCATAATGGACCAGTGACATAGCTTTGTGAAAAAAAAAATTTAATACAACTGGAGAAAAGTTGTAATCTGTGTGAGTGTGATTAAATTATTATAAATTTATTAGGAACAATATAATCTTATAACTAATGTTTAAAAATCGTTTACCAAAAAAAAAATTTTAAGTTTATTTCAATTATTTATAAATTGAATCAAATTTGGCAATAATTTATTATTTTATTGCAGCTGCTACTTCAAGTCTTGCTTGTGATACTGTACCGTCAGAATCAGTTGATGACTTTTTCAATTTCACTGCAAGACACACAGAACAAGATCAAAAGTACCTTCAATATTTGAATGACGTCGACAAAGATTTATCTATGCTGAACAAACACCCTGAAATAAAGGAATTATTTCTTAGATATAACACATGTTTGCCATCTAGTGCTCCTGTTGAACGCCTTTTTAGCTATGGTTCTTTGGTACTCACCAAAAAACGCAACAAACTTTCTGACAATTTGTTTGAAAAACTATTATTATTAAAAATTAACAAAAGCTAATTTTTATTAATTACTGTTAATTTTAACTTTACAGTGACAAAGATTAAGTTCTTTCTATTGAATAGGTTGGACTGGAACTTAATTTTTTTTTATATTGAGCTGACGTTCTTATGTTTAAAGATTATTTAATTGTGTCTCAATTAAATCATCTTTTAAGAGCAGTATTTAAAAGTATTTAAATACTGATGTTCAGTATTTAGTATTTAAAAAAAATTTGTCCAGTATTTGGTATTTATATAGTATTTGAATACTCAAAAAATTGCAAAGTATTGGAAAGTATTTAAATACCTCATGACTGAGTATTTGTCACAACACTGTATATAATTATCATATCATATAAGGACGCACAGCTACACATAGTTTGTATAACATAGTTAGTTCTTAGTGTAACTTAATAAAGAACTTAATAGACTTAGAAAACTACAGTTACCACATTTGACTATTGGTGTATTAAAATTGTTATTTAAATTTATTTATTATATATTTTAATATTTAAATAAATGTTTTAAAACTTTAAATTAAAAAGTATAAGGTTCGTTTTACCTTGAAATTTGCATACAACGTATCTCACGACGTACCTTTTTTATTTCAAATATGAAACAAATTGTAATTGCATCTTTAACAATGAACAAATGTCACTTGCTAACAATAATGAATAATAATAAACAGGTGGTGCCAAATACATTATAAATAATGCTACATTTAATTTCAGTGTGGGTCTTGAGCTTGCACATTTGAGCATAGCTCATCCGAACGAGGCGTAAGGCTCGAAAGACTCAATCGGAGTTCATCTTTTTCATTTTTTATTTTTAAAAATCTTGCACTTCACACTTTGCTCGCGAACTACCAGGCTGGCGACCACATGTTGAGAACCGCTGCTCAAAACCATTCATTGCAATTAACGCTCTATAAAAACGACAATATATCTTTATTCCAGAGATGGTTAGAATATTCAAAATGAACAATAGGCAAGTCTTTTTTTCCACACTAACTTTGCGATCTTGTTGATTTTGTTGGAAAAATATTTAAGGTAACAAAAAAACCATTTTTGAAATAAGTCGCCTTCTCCGCAACCAATTTTCAGCGCGCCTATAAACTACCGTTCGAGTTTTGAATGATGACGAATTATTATTTTGGATATTTTTTATTAATATATGATTGAAGTTAAAACAAGCATTTTCAAAGTTGATTGGGGTTACAAAAAGAATAGGTTGAATATAAAATAAGAACGATAATAACATGCACACATGTTATTACAGATGTGTGAATTCACAATTTTACCACATAACTGAAGTTTAATGACAATTAATTAATTCATAAACTAGATGTTCCTGACTTTATAGATTTTGATTGTAATACATTTGATGATAATACTTCAGATCGTGAGTAAAATTTGGCACGAACTCTGCAGCCTCTGCATTTAATTGGTTATTTGGTATGTTGCCATCATTTCCAAAATTTTCGTTAGATCTGTCATGACTGATATTCTTAACAAATAACCCCATGCTTTCTGACACAAACTGTCCTTCTCTGTTCAAATATTGATGGGAGGATTGGATCGATGGTAGGGGATCAGGGCAGGAATAGTTTTCACGGTAGAGCCGAGCTTCTTCATGCGTCATTTTTTGAAAACATTTTTCGCTTCCATTTGTACTGTTGACTTTTCCAATAAACTGATAATACTTTGTGTTTTCACAACCACCCGCTTGGAAACAGAAGTACAATCTATTGCCCCCAGGCCCTGTGTTAGTACGGTCAATGTTGTACCTTGGTAAGTCATAGATGTACCCATTACTCTTTTCTGTGAAAGTATTTATTTTAATGAATTTGTTGAAAACTGGTGTTGGAAAAAGAATAAGATGAATAAGAAGAAAAAACGGTGAAAACATGAACACATAACAAAATTTGGTAACTTGGAATCACGTGTTAAGCTTTCCTCACGTGATTGCAAGTTACAAAATTCTGACAAAATGTTTCGACAAAGACACATTTTTTTCCGGTTCACCCACCAGACAGTAATTCTAAACATTAGACAAATTAAGTATGAAGATATAAAAAATAAAATAATAAACTAACCATTTGCACTGGCCATCTTTCAAGCGAACCTTCCTTCAATTGATGAACAAATGAAATAATTATTAACGCAAAATAAGCAAATGAAGTCAAGAGATGTTTAACAAGCAAGTGCCGAACTATTTATAGAACGTTTTACAGCCATAGAATGTTACAGAATGCTTTACAACCATTGATTATATTAATTTTTACAACCAATAATTGATTAATAAAAATCTAAAATAAATTTAGCCAGGAGCATTCACTGTAATTAGGAAGGCGGTCCCTCTACTTTAAGTTCGGGGTTTGTCATAAAAAACTGGTTGAGATTCTTAATTTTGATAGTTTTTAATATAACAAAATGACGTTTATGGGTTAGTAATTTTAATAATTTAGAAATTCTGAATGAATTATAAAGTTGACCCAAACGGGGTTGCCCTTAACATTTGAGGGTAGATTGACGCACCTGCTTCTAAAAGGTCGAAATTTTTCAAGTTTTAGATAAAAATTATACAATTAACAGATTGGATGTATTATTCATGAAATTATATTTTGAAATTAAAATTTTTATTTTGAAAAACTGTGCGATCAGGCGCCTTAACCGTTAACTATAAAGTATGTCTTCTTGAAGAGCTTGTTTCTGTGACCTTTTAACCCTCTCCAGACTGGGTAAGTTGTCCGTTGGGCCCTCTGTTCAGTTACGTTAAAAAATAAAAAATAAATAAATAAAATATTCTATATATATATATATATATATATATATATATAAAATTATCGATATTGTTCACTTTATTCAAATTAATGATAAATTTTCTAATTATTTTAGACTGCATTTTTCACACAGACATTTACATGAAAGCTTTTTTTGGTGACCTTCACCATCATCAGCGCAATAGAGTTTGTGATATTGTTATATGTACAAATGTGCACATCGGCTAGCTAATAGAAAACAAAAGCAACAGCGGTAGTCAATAGGATGACGATCATTACGCCACAATGACGTCATTGTTTGATACGACCACGACGACAAATTTGACGGAAAACCTGCCACCAGCTCATCAGCATCATGTTCGTCGTCGTCATAATCATCACTGTCGACAGTGCCACAAAAAGGTCCACAATCTTCGTCGTCGTATGGAAGTGCATCATTCAAAAGGAGTTTTTGCTCGACCAGATGACACTAGCAATGGCGACACTGACAATGATGATGTACATCACAGCAACACCAAATAACACTGTAAATAAATAAAAAC
This sequence comes from Helobdella robusta, assembly GCF_000326865.2. Classification (NCBI taxonomy): domain Eukaryota; kingdom Metazoa; phylum Annelida; class Clitellata; order Rhynchobdellida; family Glossiphoniidae; genus Helobdella; species Helobdella robusta. The sequence continues at coordinate 1,253,079 of NW_008705269.1, forward strand.
AGTCCGATACCACATAACTGCATGTGGACAAATCATCTTGGGCATAACATGATTGTGTTTGAATCAGCTTATTACTCATCTAGACACGTAAGATCAACATGGTAGATATAGGCAACGATCTTTAAAATTTATATAAATAATATGTTTTTTGCCTGCCAAAACCGCTTTTATAGAAAAATGCTTTTTTTTGAATGTCTTGTTTGTTCGTATCTGTCAGACGTGTTTTCTGTTTTTCTACATCATGAACTAAACAACTCTGTTTTCAATATAAAAAAAGTTTGTAAGACAAAATTATGACTAAAATGATTTTATTTTCAATCAAATGCAAATAGTGAAAGACGGATAGAATCACTTTGTAATTTGTTATATGAAATAAGTTATAATAAAAAAAAATTCATTCGTCATAATTCATCCCCATCATCGCGGTCCTCCTTTTCTCCATAACCATCATTACGTCATCATTCACGTGACCATCATTCGCGGGGCAATACACATTGACATGAGCTCCTGGAAGAGAAGTTTGCACGCATACGGCATCCGAATCTGAGATATCTGTGTGTGTGGCGATGTGGAGATGATGATAATGATAAAAATTGTGGTGGTGATGATGATGACAAAGGTGATAGTAAAATAGAAACAAATTAGAATTAGTCACAAACCTGCGTCTTATTCTTACATCGTCTGCACTCCAAATTCTGATTCCTGAGGTTGGCAATGCAGATGAGACCACAAAGGTTACAGACGTGCACAGGGTAGGGGTCGGAGACCTCGAACAACCTTTCTTTCAAAAACTGGGCAGCCCCATGTGCAATCTGACAATCACGCTCCATCTCGCCAAAACGAAGCCCACCATCTCTGTTGAAGTTTATCTTAATATTAGCCTGGTTATAAAACAATCAAACAAATCACACAACCAATCCAACTCAAATCAACAAGCCAGCGAATCACAATCGACCAACCAGCCAATCACAATTCGACCAATAAACCAACCGACCTTGATCTACCCTCCGTGGGTTGCCTGTTTAAAATCTGCAGGGGACCCCTGGCCCTCGAATGTATCTTGTCGTCCACCATGTGCTTCAACCTCTGGTAGTAAGTTGGACCGATGAATATTTGAGAAACCATCTTGCGACCGGTGTGACCGTTGTAGACAACCTGCAATTAGTGAATAAGAAAATTTTTTATAACATTATTGTATGAACATATTTTTAATTCAAAAATTAACAGAAAGCAATTCCTATAACATTATAACATGTAAATATTTTTAATTCAAGAATTAACAATGAGCAAACAAACGACAGACCTCATTTCCGTACCTATGATACCCATACCTCTTAAGAACATCGGACATTTTCTTGACATTGACGGCATCATTGAATGGGGTGGCGTCACCAATCTCACCCTTATTGGCCGCCACTTTACCCTGCAGGCACTCAATCAAGTGACCTATCGTCATACGAGACGGAATGGCGTGCGGGTTGATGATGATGTCCGGGGTGATGCCCTCTGAGGTAAATGGCATATCCTAAGTTGAGGTGGGGGTAATATTAATATGTATCTATCAAAAAATGAATGCCATACAGCAAACAGTGGCTGACATTGGCTAATTATAAACAATCACCGATCACACCATCAATCAAACAAACCACCAATCAAACAAACCACCAATCAAACAAATCACCAATCAAACAAACAAACAAACCACATCGATACTAACTTCTTGTCTGTATTTCATGCCACAAGTTCCTTTCTGACCGTGCCGACTGGCGAACTTGTCGCCAACCTGCGGCGTTTTGATTGTCCTGACACGGATCTTGCAGAACTTGTAACCCTCCTGGTTGATCGAAAGCATTACCCGATCCACCACTCCTGTATCACCTTTTCTCATGAAGACACTGTTGTCTCGTTTCGTGTACCTCCTCGCTTGGCCCTCAAGCTGAAAGTTTCATCATATGTTATTTTAAATTATTTGAAACAACAGCATACCATCACCACCATAAAAACAACGACAACAACAACAACAACGACAACAACAACAACATACCTCGTCTTCATTTTCAGGCAGTGTGATAGTCTTACCAATGAGAGCATCATCTCCAGATACTTTGGTACCCGGTGATATGATGCCATCATCGTCCAACTTATTGTAGGATGCATTCTTCATGCCTTGCACGTAAGATCTATCAGGTTTCTCAAACACCTCCTCCTCACGGAACCCTTTCTTTGATTCGGCATCCCAGTACGATTTATAAAAAATTGATCGAAAAAACCCGCGATCGACAGCTGACTCGTTCATGATGATTGAATCTTCCTGATTGTATCCAGAGTACGATGCAATGGCTGTGATGCTGTTGGTGCCAGCCGGTAGCTCGTTGAATTTCAAGTACTCCATCGACCTGTGTGAAAAGATGGATGATAGGGGGCGTTGAATTCAATCAATCAATCAACCATTATTTCAACCCAACAAACAAACAAACAATTTTGAATTGAATTCAATCAATCAATCAATATTTCAACCCAACAAACAAACAAACCATTTATATACCAAACACTCAGTCGACCGACCTTGTAGCAGCGAGAGGCTTTTGAGGATAAAAGAGAACGTGGGCCATTGCATCCATCCTTATGTGGTAGTTTGTAGAGTAGACACCCATGGCTTGCTTGCTCATAGCAGATTGGTATGTGTTACGTGGTGACTGTCAATCATAATTATGTAGTTAGTGATGAAGTAATGGAGGATGACGTCAAAACGGTGACGTAATAATCAATATAACAATGTTGTAAAACATTAAAATTAATTATGTGAGAGATGTAGCAAGTAACCTGGTTGTGATCAGGGAATGGTATGATGGAGGCGCAAACTCCAAGTATCATCGATGGATGAAATTCGCAGTGCGTATACGTTGTGCAGTACAAACTACCTATCGTTGTTTATTTTTTGATTGTGAATACAATTATCGTATCATTTTGATCATCTCACTCATGACATCGTCTCACTCATTAGAATAACTAACCTTTCTCGTCAAGTTCTTCAGGAGTCATAGCAATCATGGCAGTTTCTTCTTCCAAAGCATCAAGGTACTCTACTAATCCATTTGCTACCAAATCTTGCCAACTGTTGATTATCCATAAATTTGTTAATTTATTTATTATCATTTTACACACACGCACACACATACATGCATACACACACATACACACTCACTCACACAACCATACACACTTACCCATAATTTTTGTACTTTCTCTCCTTTAGCAGATCGATATGTCGTTTCTTGAGTAGAAGTTTCTGATTTTCGACAATGAGCAAAGGTCTGCATATCCTGCCGGCATCAGTGTATATTCTAATTTCTCTATTCCTAATATCCCAAAACATGGTTACCTCGGATACGATGATATACATCTGACGACGAAATTTCTTCAGAGTATTCATCAGTTGTCCTGGGTCTCTGTGAATGCCTACCCAGCATCCATTGATGAAAATTTTTGTAGCATTCATGATAGCAGAGAAAGAAATTTCTTCTAGATTCTCCATGCTCCACTCCTCCAGAAACTCGATTATCTGAGATGGTTGCGAGCCGACGGATACGCTAGCCATGAGGGCGAGGTTCTTTATCAAGCCGACGGCACATCCTTCTGGGGTCTCGGTCGGACAGATCATGCCTGTGGGTTGTGTCATGTTTGTTTAGTTCATGGATAATTTATGAATGAATTTATAAAATTAAATTTAACAATGTCTATGAAAAAGAATTTATACATCACGAATCAAACTTGGTTTAAAATTAAAACTTTTCCACAACTAATTAAAAATATGAAAAAAATCTAACCCCATTGAGTATTGTGAATTTGCCTAGGTCTCGCCCTCTTTCCGTCTCTGCTAATTGGAGAGTTCACCCTTCTTAGATGAGAGAGCGTGGATACGTATGTTAGTCTATTCAGCACCTGCAAGAAATTCAGTTCAGCTTTACCATCACGTTAATGTTAAAACACATACACACAAAGAAAAGCACGTAGGAAATAACACAAACTTACAATAACAACGATATAAACCTGAGAAACACCGGCCCTTGCCTGGTGGGCCTTTTTCTGATCGCCCCAATTTCCGGTTGCCAGCGAATACTTGAGGCCATCGGTGATTGTTCGAGTTTTTATGGCAAGTTCAGGGTTGAAGTCTCTACCCCGGTTTATAAACTTTTGGGCATACAGTTTTATTTCTTTGGAAAGGTTTCTGAATAGCCTGTTTGGTGTTACAATGATAGAAATATATTAGTGACAAAAGTTTTAGACAAAAATAGAAAGGTGTTAAAAAGGAGAGAGTAAAAAGAGGAAAAGAAAAAAATGCACACCCTCTGAAAAGATAAGCAAGAAGGGATCCGGCGAGATCTAATCTCTTGTTTCCATAGTGATCTCTGTCATCAACTGCTCTTCTGCCTAGTGCTGCCAACAGCAAACGATGCACCATGTAACTGTGGGTTAAAGTTGCAATATAATGTTAGATTGACAATTTTGTTATAGTGCTGTTATGAAATAATAACATTCATTCTTTCCCTTTTTTGTTCATTCATTCATTCTTTAAACCAGTCAATCATCAACTAACCCAAGAAAGTATGCCTTCCTGGTTTTGCAGGAGTCACTGATACCGACATGCGGTAACATCTCTTTCTGTATAATCTCCTTAGCGTACTTGATCCTCTTTTCCCTGGTCACCCCAGGTCTCGACCCCCTCCCTCCAATAAAGTTCAAGGCCACCTGCTGATTTTGGACACAGGATGCTTCTTCTATCGATGATTTGACCTGAAATTTGTTATGAATATGAAATTTATTTTGGCATTTAAAATTTATTTTACTTATCTGATTGATCATCAACATAAGATCATTAAAAAGACCATCATTACTTTTATTATGATCATTGTCAGAATACGTTATAATCATAATCATAATGAAACCCACCATCTCCATCATCTCAAGATCGTCAAAATCGTAGATGATATGTTCAAGGATATCCCTGTCTGATAAAAATCCCAGAGCCCTGAAAACAATGATGATAGGAATTTCCTGTTTGATGTATGGAAGGAGAGCCACGATCCTCGGTTGAATGCCTACGTTTTTTGCACCCTGAAAAATGAAAATGGTTATGCAAAAAGCCATTATAACATAAGATGACGTAAGGTGACGTAAGGTGACAACAATTGCCACCAGCATCATTATGACTTACACTTCCTGCTGGGTCCATCATATTGACCCACATAGTGCTGGTCGGTCTCGAGGACTGTTCCAGACACGATCTCAACTCGGTTTTGTAGGCGTATTTAGAATCGTCCTGACTATAAACGTACACTGTATTGTTGGCCATCCTCTCCTGGGCGATGATAACCTTTTCGGTACCATTGATGATGAAATAGCCCCCAGGGTCGAGTGGACATTCGTTCAATTCTGTCAAATTACGATCTGTCAATCCACTAAGCAAGCAGTACTTGGATCGCAACATTATGGGGATTTTACCTGAAAAGTGTTTTAAAGTTATTAATATATTTGATATAATAATTATTATACTAGCATTAGTATTCTTAACAATAATAATAGAAAAAAAACGTGTATTTTATAAATTTTTATTTTATTTCCTAACCTAAGAGAGTTTTCTGATAATTTGTAACAACTGGTTCTTGTCCATCCCTAATGACTTTTTTAGTGATGTCAACATAGAGGGGGGCCGAGTAAGTCAGGTTACGAAGACGAGCTTCGTTGGGCATCATCGGACTAGGAGCGCCATCTTTCTCCCAGTGCGTTGGTTTTGATAAGTAGACTTGCTCAAATTTTAATTGATATTGTGGCTGTAATTAGTAGTTTATTTTAATTAAATAAATTTTGTCATAAAAATTATATTTTGCCAATATTTAAAAAATGTGATACTAAAATTATTTTGATATGATGAAAAATTGAGAATATTACAAAATATTTATTTAGAGTTAAAAATCATATAACAGACAAAGATGAGAAAAATACAAACCGGATTCTCAATGTGGCTACTGGAATGTTTTGCTTCGGTCTGCAGGTCGATCTGCGGAGAGTCATCAACAATTCTCTGGATAGAATTCTGTATAAATTCATCAAAGGAATCCAACTGCTGCCTAACCATACCCTTCTCTTCAAAATAGGAACTTATAACGGTCCAACAATCTTCCTGCCAGAGTTCTGATGTAACGTCATCACCTTCATCATCCATATCAACTGATAGGATATATAATTTGTTATTTTATTTAATTAATATATAATAATATATAATATATGTCTGAAATATAAATATATCATATATTAATATTTTATTCTACGTATGAGTAACAGCAAAATAAAACTAACCATCTTCGTTTCTCATCTTTATCTCCTAAGTATAGCTACTGCCAAAATTGACTAGTTAGATTTCGATATAAGCACGATCTCCCGTCAAACAAATTTATTTGTTATTTACCCACTTTTAAAATGAACTGTTTAAAAGTTTTGAGACACTGCTGTCAGTAAAATTTTTACCAAACAACTAGACAAAAAGAGGCGATGCATTTTAAAATGAACTGTTTTAAAATTTTAAGACAGTAAAATATTCACTAAACAACTTGACTAAAAGAGTTGATGCAGACCAAATACATACATCTGCAAACCGATAAATATTTTAAAATTGTGTTGTAAAACGGTCTTGGAATTTACTTACTTTTAAAATGAACTGTTTAAAAATTTTAAAACACTGCTGCCGGTAAAATATTTACTAAACAACTTGACTAAAAGAGGCGATGCAGGATATATATAAACCTGACTAGAATTGTAAAAATGAGTTGTAAACAAAAATGGAAACAAAATTATGCTAGACTATGCGTACAATGTACAAAATTAAGTATAGCTACACGTCACAAAAGTGTTGCATAATTTGTTAACGAAATTTCAATTTTAATATACAAAGCGATACAAAACAATACAGGCTGCTAACTTCGCTGTCATGTTTTTCGTTCGTAATAAAATTCAAAAATTTTCGCTTTAATTCAACTAAATTTTAAGTTAGTTTTACAGACAATAATAATAACAATGATAATGTTTTGCTAAGTGAAACCAATAAAAAAAGTCCAAAGAACCAGCTCCAAAACAAAAGTTCACCAAAGAATTTGGATTGAGGTTGTGTGAACAGTGTCTTGGTCGCAAGAAGGATAGGTTTCATCAGCTTTTAAATAAAGATGAACAACGTAGGTACAAACATATCTACGGATTTAGCAGCGTTGAATGCAGAAACTGCGTGACAAACTCAGAATATCATCTCAAAACTGAAATCTCTTGAGGATTTCATTCGACAGACAATTATTCACTCTCACACAAGATGTTCTATCACACAAATAATCTTTAATTCATTCGATCAAACGGTCATTCACACTAAATCGACGCTACTTTTCAATGAACCCTGTCAAACGCTTTTGAACAATTTGTAAAAATAATTGATTTATAAGATCAGTTAATTTAATGCTCGTTCTCTCCCTCTTGATATTGGGTAGTTTTTTATTTTTTTTTTCATTATTTTTTTTCATGTTTTTAATTTTGGGGGTATAGTTTAGTAATAAATTCACTTTTAATCTTAGTATTTTTTGTCTTAAATTTTTTATTCATGCATTCATTCATTCGTTCATCCATTCACTCACTAACTCACTCACTCACTCACTCACTCACTCACTCACTCACTCACTCACTCACTCACTCACTCACTCACTCACTCACTCACTCACTCACTCACTCACTCACTCACTCACTCACTCACTCACTCACTCACTCGCTCGCTCACTCACTCATTCATTTGCTTATTCTTTCATTGACTGGGCAGCGGACGTGATGGCTCAATGGTTATAGGCGCCTGTTGCAGTGGCTGTGTTGGAATGCAGAGAGATGCCCGCCCATCATATGCAGGGTGCGTGCTCACTCACTCACTCACTCACTCAAGCGTATTCATATACCCTGTGTGTGTTTGTCATTGAAACCTCTTGCACTATAGAGATTTCCTTTCATCTTTTAACATCTTCAACCTATTTTTTTAACTCATTCAAGCATTCATTCTACTGATTTATTTTCTATGATATTTATCTATTTCCATTAATTTTTCCTTGTTTCATGAATTCAATAGTTTTATTTTCTTTAAATTTATTATATAGAATTTTTATATTATGTCCATTGTACAAAAATAGCATTCATTATGAACACATCTACTCTATCTACGTCATCGACGTATTTTTATGACTGAATTGGAAATGAATTTTTTGCATTTTTCATTTCTTTTTTGTTGTTTTCATCTTCGAATTTGGCCTGAAACCAGAATATTCATGCGGTTTCGTAAGCAGTTCGGTCTTTATCTGTCATCGATATATTTTTTTTTGATTGAATTCTCTTTCTAAAACTTCACGTATTTCTCCTTTTCGACCTTTGGTATATAAACCAGTTATCAACCTGGCGAATGTTTAGCCCGGTTTCATACGCAATTCGGTGCTTATCTATGTAACTGACATAATCTTTTTGACTGAATTCGCCTTCCAAAACTTCACGTATTCCTTTACTAAAACGAAAAAGATTAGCTTTATTAGTTTGAATCAAATGTTTCGCTTTCTTCATCTGTAGTTGTTGCGTTGGTTGTTTCAGCAGATTCGGTGGCAAGATAATGGGTTTTGGTAGTTCAATATTTAATTTTGGTAAAGTAATTACCTTTTTAACCAAGATCGACGGACGGCCGGTTGTGTATGCAATTCGCTCTTTATCTCTATCGTCCATTCGGTGCTTATCTATGTGATCGACCTGATTCTTTTGACTGAAGTCGCGTTCTAAAACTTCAAGTTTTTCCTCATTGAAACGTGAACATGAAGTAATTACTTCCTCTATCGAGATTGATGGACAGACGACGGTTTCGAATGCAATTTGGTTTTTATCTTTGTCATCGATATATCTTTTTTGACTGAATTCTCTTTCATAAACTTCACCTTTTCGTGCTTTGACCCTTCGGTGTGTAAACCAATTTTTAATCTGGCGAATAGTCAAACCGGTTTCATGTGCTATTCGGTGCTTATCTGTATGATCAACGTGATCTTTTTGACTGAATTCGCGTTTCAAAACTTTATGTATATCATATCTGAAACGTGAACGAGAAGTAAATACCTCTTCTTCCGAAATCGACGGACCGACGTCGTCATCAAGGAGAAAAAATGCAGACTGATTATCATAATTGATCTCAGCGCTTCTGTCAAATGTCTTGAAACTCTCGAAACTCTGTTCGTAATTGATCTGTTCTCCCTCGCCAGAGAGCTTCACATTTTTAGACTTAGGATCGGAAAGTGACTTTTTGTTTTCCATATTTGAATGCCAGGGTAACGAGTAGTTATGTTCAAAATTAATCTGGTATAACTTTTCTAATGACATTATCTTAAAATAAATAGTGAGCTTAACGATATTAAGAATAAATTTATTACCCTAAAGATACCTTGAAAAACGTGGGTGTACAATTTAAATAAGAAACCTTCGAAATAATGACAAGAGACTTCATACACTTTCTTATATACACTCTAAACCAAAGATTTTAGATTGTGTTGGTTGATAGTATATAATTTAATTTAATTATTTATAGACGGTAATTTAATAAAAAGTTAAAAATTGTAAATTTATCAGTTTACGATGTTAAAAAATTACGCATATTGCGACCTTAAATTGTCATACACTAATTAATTTTAATAATAATGTAAACTTTAACAGTCCATGAAATCATCACTTTGATGTTATGCCAACTTATTTTTTACATTAAATATTTTAACTTTCCATAGTGAAAATATCTATATTTTTGAAATTTGGTTGAAATCGAAAATTTTCAAAAACAAGAAAATTTTTTAAAATTTATAATTCATAAATTCACTTTACTAATACTCGTCACACATCTTAATACGCTGAACGCAAAGTTCTACTTAGAACGCGGGTTTCGTCGTAACGAAGAAAATATAAACCACTTTTGGTTATTTGCTTGACTCTGTGGGCAAATGGTGCTTTCTTCAATCGTTCATGTAATATTTTTCTTCAATCGGTCAGAATATAGTCACTTTCTTTTATTAACTATTCATTCTCGATTCATTTTTCGAAGTTGTCGGCAGCAGCATAACAGCGCATGAATCCACGCATCGCATCACGTGATAAGTTTCGGACTATTTGTCTTCAAACCGGTAATTAATATTAATTTAATTAAATTAATGTATATGTGTATATAATACAAACAAAGAATATGGAATTATTCGGCTATTGGAAATAAAAAATTTGTTATTTCTTTATAATGTTTTCTAATATTGCTAATTAATATTTTTCATTAGCATTAATAACTTTTAATTAATTCTCAAAAATATCTAAAACAACAACTCGTGTTAAAGAATACGGCTTGAATATTTTTATTTTTGAAAAATTTATGTTTTCAAATTTTATTCGTTTAACTTTTTTAACTCAATATGTTTCTTTACAATCTTCTATAATTTACAATCTAAAGGTTACAACTATAGCAAAGATAACAACAATTAAGATAACAAATAATATAGTGCAATTTGATCATTCCGTCGGTTATAACAACATGATGGAAGAATAATAACTTTTTCAATTTATCGTCTAGGAAAGACTGTTTAAGACACAATGACCCACAAACGAACACTTCAAAACAAACAACATAAACATGCCCTGCTTCAGGAAGGTTTCTAACTAAATTCAATTTTGTACTGTGGTGGGTTCAGTTGTACGTTATGGTACGTTTCTTTTAATAAAATAAAAAGTAAATTTGAATGAATATATTAAAATTTTTATATTTATTTTATTTTCACATAAGATTCGTAAATCATTTCTAAACCTTTTTGCTACGAAATGGCCAGTGTTTCTTTTAGAAAATCAAACAAAATTTTCACAGATGCATATTTTACATTAATTTATTTTTTATTAAAATGAACAAACAATCTCGAAGTTTTGAATTAAGTTTGAATTTGAATCAGTGGCTTACTTCTAGGAGAGCGTAAAAAGAGGCCGCCGCATTGAAATGTAATGGTCGCCAGAATGGGTAATGAGTAAGAAAAAACAAAAACACTGTCCATTTTAAAAATTCTTTGGTACTTTTTTAAAAAAGGTCTTCCATAAGAATTTTTCAATGAATTCGTCTCAATGAAAATCCCTGCAAGAAAAGAAACTCAACTAACATTATTATTATTATTATTATTATTATTATTATTATTATTATTATTATTATTATTATTACAGTAATAAGATTGTTGCAGTTGGTTTTTGAACAAGAGAGTTGCTTTAATGTAACTCATTGTTTATTTTAACAAAATAAGTTTTATTGACGTTTTTAATATATTTGAATTTTATATCAAATTGTATAATAATTTATAAAGAAAATGGGCGTCTTTTTAAAATTAGGTTTCACCAAACATTTTAAAGACTTCAAGTTTTTAAATAGACACTCCTGGAAGTTCACAGTTGTTATTTTTAACTCTGATGAAAATATATCACGTTAACATTTCTCCAAATTTATTAACAAATAATAATAATATTTTACCTGATAATTCAAATAACTTGTTGACGTTGCTGTGGTAAACCTTGCAAAAGTCGAGAAAGATTGTTAATGCATCAAAAAGTCTGTAAATTTAACAAATCTCTCAAGTCCATAAAATCCGCATTGAAACCAAAGGACAGCAAGGACTACAATCTAACAACATTTCAACACACGTCAACTTCCACAACTATTCCAAAACCATTACCTGGATTAAAACTGCCTAAATTGTCATAACATTGGGCTGAGACCATTTTATTTTTCCATATGGAACTAAAACGTCTTGAAGACCGCGAGGATTCCAACAGCTTCGCTATTAGTTTCAAAAATATAATCCACACATTTTTTGCGTCAAGCTATGGTACACTAGCAAAAGATTCAAAGCCTGATGAGCCCAGAAATTGCGATATTCGACTCTTAAAAACAAGATTAAGAAACTTGAAGACATTGGCTCAGACAGATAGTCAATTCAACAATGACATCATCGAGCTCAGCAAACAAATATAGGTAATATTAAAAGAAAGAAACTGAATAAAAATAGCAACAACATTTTGATCACACTAAAACAAAACTTTTGGAAAACATGTAACAATAATTTTGAAAATAAGTTCAAGTGCTTCTTAAAAAAATGTGCAGGTAAGCAGTCGAGATTGCAGGCTTTAGACGGCGAATTTAAATTATTCGTTTTATTTCATCTTCGGTGTAGTCAGCAAAAGCCGAAAATAGCTTGTTGTTAAAATCCTCACGAGCAACTGATGGTGTATCACTGGATTCTGTAAGTTAAAAACGATTGTGCCAATAGTTTGGACTCATCTGGACTGGATGCACTGCTCATGTCTTGTCTTTGCAAAGTATTTTGTTTATGATTCTCTAACGCTGCTTTTGACTACACCCTTCATCATTAATCAGCCTTTTTCAATAACCATTTTGCTTATTTGAGAGAAGACGCATTTTAGCATTTAAAGCATCAATCCATTCTGTTTTGATTTCATCCGACGAAATCTTTCTAAAACGTCTTTCCATCTTTCTGCAGTTAGATTTGGAATGGCGACTGTCATTGTCGAACCAATGAGCCACAGCATCCTGTCTGATCTCAATAAAATGTTGGGGTGTTAAAATTATCGACGATGCGTTTGAGCTCCTTTTCAAACAAATCCAACAATGCATCAACATCTCTACCCTGACATGGCTCACTGGTAAAGAAATCAAAGACCAAATTGATGAATTGATCTTCATTAATTTTATTCCAGGATCGAACTTCTCTTTCACGACGGATTCTACATGGCAAATCAATTGGCAAAGGCGATAATATCAATGTATGTAATGGAAATTGTTCCATTACATGGTCACGTGGGTTAATTACTAGCACAAAGCACGTGTGCTTACCTAAGAGAGAGCGCCGTATGGTCACGTGGGCTGGTTACTAGACCAATGTAGAAGCGCTTACCTAGGAGAGAGCACCGTGCATGTCTAAAAATAGTCTGCACAAATGAGTTAACCCTTTTATGAAGCATGATTGAGGAACTTCTATTGATGGTAACGACAACTACGACGGTGACGATGACGATGACTACGAATGAATGAGTGAATGAATGAAGGAATGAATGAATGAATGGATGAATGAATGAATGAAAGAACGAACGAATGAACGAATGAAAAAAGGAATGAATGCTGATGCTGGAGTTTTTTGTTTCATAATAAGTGTTACGTGAAATGTTTCACTAAGGCTAAGTTGTACATGTATGTTTTTATTTCGTGCGTTCGTTCGTTTCGTTCGTTTTGTTTCGATTTGTTTCGTTTTGTTTCTATCACATCGTTTCGTTATGAATAAAAGCCCTGATTAATATGGTCAGTAGCATTTTTAAGTCACCGGGTGACATAAATTTTTCAAACAACATTGACCCCGACAGATTCTGAAGCATTTGTTTCACGTCATATTTTTGTTACTGAATAAAATTCTCTTTAATCTCGTTTCATTTCGTTATCTTAAATATAATTTTTGGTGACATCTTCTTCCGCCATTGAAGTTTTGTTGTCATTTTTAATTGAAATTAAATGGTAAATACTCATTTAATTTTTTTAAACTCCTAAGAAGATATTTTCAATGATTCTTTTATTAAAAAATTAATGATACAAATGTTATAAATAATTTGCTATATGGGAAAATGCCTTGACGATTATGATGATCATAGTGATGATATATCATAATGAGATACTATGATATCATAATGAGATCTTATGATATCATGATACCATAGAAAATGAGGATGATGATGAGGATGATGGCAGTCGTTATAATTATTGTTGTGATGACGTTGTTTAAAACTTATGGCCATAAAATTTGCTCGCTCTCAACTTTTAAGAACATTACCGATTCCACAAACAAAATTTTATTTTCAAAATTTAAATGAGAAAAAATAATCATAAACCTAAAAACTAAGAAGCGTAATAATGAAAATATTTTTTTTAAAAGATATATTTTTTATTTAAAAAATATATTTTTTATTTAAAAGAAACATTTTTTAAAAATGTTGAAAATTAGTTAAGAAAACGTTGAAGAAGGTTTTTTTTTGAACGAAGGAAGAAAATTGTTGGAAGGTTTTCTGGCATCATTTTGCTCACGTCTGACAAGTTCGCTGCGGTAACCAGGCATCATGATAACGATGGTAGAGACGAGAAGAATGATGATGATGATGATGAAGATGACGACGATGATAATTCGGATGATGATGAGATAAAGAAAATGATAATGCTAATGATGATGATATAATGATAATGATGTCAATGATGATGACGACGACGACGATGATGATGATGACGATGGTGATGATGAATGTTTGCCTCTAGTGTCTCTCATTTTTTACCTATCACTTTTCTCTCTCTTTCTCTCTCTCTCTCTCTCTCTCTCTCTCTCATTCTTTTTTACTTTCGATATTTTTGAAAATTTCAACGAGCATATATTTTCTCCCAGTAGACACACTCATTTTGTCAATATATTATTCATTAGCGAATTTTGATTTCATAACGTAAATTTAAACTGATTCGATTTACTAGTTCCAAAAAAACTTGTTAATGCGATGATTTGCGTCTAAATTTTTTTCTATTAAGACATGCAAACATCATTCAACTACCTTAAATAGTCAACAATTTTTTTGTTGGTCTGTCTGTGCGTGTGCGTGTTTGTAGTTGTGATTACATAATTTTTTTATGAAACAGATGAAAATTAATGTTTTTAGTCACAGCGTGTTTGTTAAAAAAATTTGGCGAAATTTGAGACAATTATCGATCAATTTTGAAAAAAACTCGAGTTATTAAAAATGTATATAAACAATATATATATATATAAATACTAATATAAATATATAATATATTTACCCTAACTCTAACCTTAATTAAATTTAATTTACATGTTCTTTGATGTATTCATTTATTCTTGTTGGAAAAGTTTGAATAGGTTTGGATTTAATGTGACATATTTTATCGATATATTTATAATTTGGATTTTCTCGTTGCGATCTAAGTTTTAGATAGTAATTCGATGCTAATTTTTGATGTCTATAAGATATGGGCATTTCCCCTGAGAGAACATGTAGACTGCTAGATGGAGATGTTTTATATTCTCCCAAAATAATTTATAAATGTTTGACTAAACAGAATATAAATGTTATTTATATGCTCCCAAAACTCTTCTTAATGACTCACGCACATCAAAGAACATGAAAAAACAAAAATTGTTAAACAGATGGATTA
The DNA here is from genome assembly GCF_000326865.2 of Helobdella robusta. NCBI lineage: Eukaryota > Metazoa > Annelida > Clitellata > Rhynchobdellida > Glossiphoniidae > Helobdella > Helobdella robusta. The sequence goes on from NW_008705269.1 coordinate 1,268,407, forward strand.
TAAGATTCCTCCCCGGCTGTTGCTACATGCAGATATTGATACCAGTATAACAAAAATAGAAAAAAACAAAAACTTAGCAAAAATGTTTTTCAAAGAAAAAATTCAAGAGAATCCCAATTCAATTGAAATATATACTGATGGCTCAAAAAATGGAATATCAACTACAGCAGCAGTAGTAGTCTACAGACAACAAAAATGCATAAACAAAATCATGCAACATCTTCCAAACCATGCTTCAGTCTTCACAACAGAAATCATTGCCATTCAGATGGCAATAAACTTCATATCTAAATCCAATAGTAAAAATTTCATGATATTTTCAGATTCATTATCAACAGTTACGGCGCTTAAACAATATAGACCTCAACACAACCTTATAATTCAAACGCAAAACAGGATACATGATAACTTGAATGATAACAATGGTAAGAAAATAACTCTGATATGGATACCCAGTCACATAGGAATTCAGGGTAATGAGGAAGTCGATCAACTGGCATCACAAGCTCACAATATTCCAATATCAAATCTTCCCATCCCACACAATGATTTAAGATTTTGGACAAAAAAGGTTTCAATGGAGAAATGGCAACTTGAATGGAACCAAACATCAAACTTTCTTAAATTATCCACACCATTTCTCAGCCAAAAAAATGAATTTAAAGGTTTAAAACATAAACCTCAGACAATTATCAATAGATTAAAAATAGGCCATTCAAGTTTGACTCATTCCTGGATTCTCAACAAAAAAAATTCGCCTACATGCAACTCTTGTAACGAAAAACTATCCATCACATTTTGGTCAAATGTAATAATCACAATAATAGTAGGAAACGACATGACATCCCTTCAGAAGTAGAAAAAATTTTTTCCAGAGATAAAATCAATAATCTAATATCATTTCTTCAGGAAATACAAATTTTTAATAGAATTTAAAAATAATTTCTCAAAAGTTTTAAAACAACAAAACGCATTTATAGAAAAGGAACAAAGGGCGTAAAGATAGCCAGTTGTGCTGAAACGCCGTTAAACTGCACAAACAAACAAATTTAATTTCACCCAGTGCCTGGCGGAAGGCCTCCTCCTTCCCTTTCACGTGAATGATGCCGAGCTTCAAGTACATCCTCCATATTTGCTTTTTCTTCACTACCTTTGTGAATTGACAGGCCACGAAGTTCTCAATAGAACTTTCGTCCACGTCTTTTTCATCATCGTCATCGTTTGAGTTCAACGGGTCAGGATCCTTTTTTTCTGCAGCCGAGGATTCGTCAGAGAGGTCATCATTTTCTCCCACCACCTCTTTCTCATTCTCTTCATCATCGGAATTGTCGCACAATCCGTCCAGCTGTTCTTCAATTGTGAATAGCACTTTATTGCTTCCATCTTGATTTAATTTAACCAATTAATAATAATTCAATATAATTAATTAAATTATTAATAATTAATTAATATAACAATAAATTGTAATAATATAAATAAATCAATCAAAAGTTAATAATGGTAATGAAAAATATTAAAATACAGTAGCGACTGGTTTGAATGCAAATAGTCCCAAACTTATAACGTGATGGATTCATGCGCTATTATGTTGTCGATCAGAACTTCGAGAATGAATCGAAAATCAATATTAAAAAATTGACAAAATTCTAGCTGATCGATTGAAGAACAATATTAGAATAACGATTGAACAAAGCTTTATTCGTACGTTAAAGACAAGTAAATAACCAAAATGTGGTTTACACACCTTTTTCGTTACGAAGAAACCTGCGTTTTAAGTTTAACTTAGCTTTCCGCGTATTAAGGTGTGTGACAAGTCTTAATCAGGTGAATTTCTAAGCGATAAATTCTGAAAAAAATTTCTTATTTTTGAAAATTTTCGATTTAAAGCAAATTAAAAAAATATAGAAGTTTCCATTATCAAAAATTAAAATGTTTATTGTAAATAAATGTTTGTGGTAAATAATATGCTTAGTAAAATATAAAATATTGATTCAATTATGAAAATTCCTATGAAAAATTTTACAATGAGAAGAGAAGAAGAAGACAAAGTTCATTGAAACTGGCAAAGACTGTATAACATCAGGAGCAAAGATGGTATAGCATCGAAGTGATGATTTTATGGACTGATTTATATTTTAAATGGTCAAATTATCATCTAAATTAATTATTGTATAACAATTTAAGGCCACAATATGCGTAATTTTTTAACATCGTAAACTTAAAAATTTACAATTTTTAGCTTTTAATTAAAATACCATTCATAATTAATTAAATTCGTTTATTAGCTGTCAACCAACACAAAGTGAATAATCTAGAATCTTTGGTTTGGAGTATATATATATGACAGTGTATGAAGTCTCTCGTCATTCATTCAAAGGTTTCTTATCTTGATTGCACACCCAGGGTTTTCACGGTATCTGAAGCACAATAAATTTATTTTAATATTGTTAAGCTCACTATTTATCTTAAGATAATGTCATTGGAACAGTTATACCAGATTAATTTTGAACACAACTACTCGTTACCATGCCATCTAAATTTGGGAAACAAAAAGTCACTTTCCGATCCAAAGTTCGAAAATGTGAAGCTATCTGGCGAAGGAGAACAGATCAGTTACGAAAAATCCTCCTCCAAACAGAAGTACAAGAATGTCAAGCCATTTGATTTAAGCGCAGGGACCATATATGATAATCAATCTACAGCTTCTTTCCTTGATGACGTAGTACGTCCGGCACGTTCAACCTCTGTTGATCTGCCGAAGCAACCAACGCAACAACTACAGGTGCTACAGAAACCCAGCGACAAAAAGGTTCCCATGGTTTTGTTAAATCTTCGAAAAGATAGTAAAAATGAAAACAGCAAAAGAGAGAAGAAAAAAAATGAAAATGATGTTATTCGTACTGACGAAGTTTACCGTGAATGTTACAGTAATGAAATACGTGAAGTTCTAGAAAGGGAATGTAGTCAAAAAAATTATATCAGTGTTCAAGATAGAGACAGAATTGCATACGAAACCGGCCTTAGTAATCGCCAGATTAAATTCTGGTTTCAGAACCGAAGGGCCAAAATCATAGATCTTCCAAATGAGCTGTTAGATAGTGTGGAGGAAAACAGAGAAAAGGAGAAGAAAAAACAGAATGCGGAAAATTCGATTGATGTTAATGAAATTAACAGTGTACTTCAAAGTGATAAAATAAAAATACGTGAAGTTTTGGAAAAGGAATTCTGTCTAAAAAAATATATCAATGACAAAGATAGGGACCGAATTGCGAATGAAACCGGCCTAAGTATTCGCCAGATTAAGTTCTGGTTTCACCAACGAAGAGCCAAGTTGTTGATTAGTGAGAATATAAACAGAAAAAAAGATAAGAAAAAAAAGGAAGCAGAAGATTTGATTAGAACTGATGAAGTTAGCCGTACACATTACAGTAATGAAGTACGGGATGTTTTGGAACGCGAATTCGTTCAAAAAAATTATGTCGATCACATAGATAAGCACCGAATTGCGCATGAAACCGGCCTGACTACTCGTCAGATTAAAAACTGGTTTATACACCGAAGGGTCAAAACACGAAAAGGTGAAATACGGGTGGTTTTTGATAAAGAATTTAGTCAAAGAGTATATATAGATGACAGAGATAAAGACCGAATTACGAACGAAAAAGTCAACTGTCCGTCAATTTTGGTAAAAAAAGTAATTACGTTACCGAAATTTACTTATAGACTACCAGAGCCTATTATAATCGTGCCACCAATGGAACAACAACTGCTTAACGATGTCACCAAATCTGATGAGACAACTAATGCAACAAATAATGAAGAAAAAAGAGAAATATTCCATTCAAACTGATGAAGTTTTGGAAAGCGAATTCAGTCAAAAAGATTATGTCGATCACATAGATAAGCAGCTCCTGGAAAAAAATCATGATGAAGCGATCTTTCAAAATTTTCAGAAAAACAAAATAATTCATCAAAATATTGTCAAAAAGACAAAAAATGACGAGACAGTAAAAATTGATATTAATACCGCAAACAAAGAAAATGAAATGAAAATGAAAGAAGATGACAATAACAAAGATTTTAGCAAAACATTGAAACTTGGTGTTGAAAAATACGACGACCAAACGAAGATTGAAAAAGAATTTCGATGTGATGTGTGCAACAAGTCATTCACACATAAGCGTTACTTATCGCAGCATAAAAAATTTCACTCTGGAGTGAAACCATACAAATGCTGGACATGCGATAAATCGTTTCTATTGTATAATGATTTAAAAAAACACATTAGGACCCATACTGGAGAAAAAACCTATAAATGTGATGTTTGTGACAAGTTGTTTGCTCTTTCTGGTAGTTTAAATGTCCACATGAGAATGCATTCTGGTGAGAGACCATTTAAATGTGATGGCTGTGGTAAATCGTTTGCTGACTCTTCTAATTTAAAAAAGCATATGAGGATACATACCGGTGAAAAACCTTATAGTTGTGGTGTGTGTGGTAGGTATTTCAATCAAACCATTTCTTTGCGTCGCCACAAGGAGACCCATAAATAATTATTTATGGGATAATAATTATTAAGCGGATATATCATTGGCTGAAGAAGTGGATTAATTTGTAACACTGATTATTTTTTGTTTGTTTTTGTTTTCTAAATGAATTTAAATAAAAAGAATATTAACAATATTAACAATAACAACGGCAGTAGTTAATATTTCCAATACAATTCAGCTTTTATACGTTTTTGAATTTGAATGAGTTTTTATGAAAACTTGTAGGTTTATACTTGATTGATTTTTAACACAGCCAAAAAATTTGTATACATATAACAGCCAAATGGGTCAAATGACCGGTGCTGCAGTTTTCATAGCTTTTCATGTTATTTAAGCATTTTTAAAGATCCATCAACATTAATTTGATCATGAATTTAATTAAATATACTCAATTAATTTTCAATGTAATGAATAAAGATAATTTCAATTCATCCATCCACGAAGATGGAGTTGCAATGATAATAATTTTTGTACTGTTTATAATCAATCCTAGTGAGAAAAAAAATTTCTGTATAAAACTTTAAAATTTTAACGACAATAAGCAGTTTAATGTATGTAAATGAAATAAAAAGCGAGCTTCTGTTTTGAAGACTGCTTTCAATTATAATACAATAATGTAACAATAATTATTTTATATTATTTTACTGATGATTAATAAATTCAAACTGCATATAGACATGCAGAAGCGGATCCAGGAATAGTGGAGACAAATCCCTCCAGAACACGAATGACAAGCGAAATGATATTTGTAATTTTTGGTCCAGGAGTTAGATCCCAAATTTCTCCATATAAGAATTTTTGGTTCCAAAATTTTTGGCCTCAGAGTTTTTGTCTCAGAGTTTTCGGTCTCAGATTTTACTATATAAGATATTTCGGTCCCGGAGTTTTTGGTTCCCTATTTAAAATTTATGCGTAAACGTAAGCAAACGTCAGTTTATTTATTCAGCGCTATTTCCGTGTCGTTCAACAGCGCTCAAACGTCATGACGAGGCACGCGCTATTCACCGCATCACATACTCAAAGTAGATGATAGGCTTTGGAATGTAGCATAGCCTGCATTCGAACCCGAAGCCAACGCCGCAACTCAAATCAAATTGGTCGCGCTTGCAATCATGTATGTAAAATAGTGATTTTACTGCTTTGAACAACGGATTATTTGATTAATGCTTGCATTGAATTCAATGATTTTCAGATGATAATAGTAGTTCAAGATACCCTTGCATTTAGTTAAGGTTAAGATTATGGTTAGAGATACATTACGAAGGTTATGTAAATATCCCTTCACCACATATGTTATTTATCACGCCCACTTTTTTTATTATACTAATAGCTTTTTAAATTGCATTGTTAGCATGGATACCCTTTGCCTCATTTTTTATGTACTAAAAACATTGGAGACCGATGATGATAAACCACTCAGGTGGCAGTGGGGACCAAAAATTTTTCTATAATGAAATCTGGGACCGAAAATTCCGGGACCAAAATTCCTTTATAGTGAAAACTGGGATCAATAACTCCCTAACTGAAAATTTCTGGAACAAAAACTCCTAGATTTAATCGAAATTGATTACCACTTTTATTAATTTTAACTTTATTTTATCATTTTACTTTATCGATAGTTCATTTTTTCGATTGAATGAATAGCAGCGTTTACATTATTATTTTGATTTTAAATTTTCTCAATTCTGTGGGCGCGACAATATGTCCGCATTGTTTTAAGGATTTTAAGTACGTTAACAGACACACCTGGTGCTGTACAGCTGTACATTTAAACTCAAACTTAAATTTATCGCCTAGCAGTAATATTATTTCTCCAAAATTACTGTCAAGCAATATTAATATATTACCGGATAATTTAAGTAACTTGTTGTGGTAAATCTTGCAAAGGTCGGAAAGGACTAAGAATGCATCAGAGATCTTGTAAAACGTTTAAATCTCTCAAGTCCGCAACTCATGAGGTTGGAGGAAACGCCCGTGACGACACTGGTCAAGCGCCATTTCAACACACGCCAGCAACTCAAGCAATCAAAGTTCCGAAACCGCTACTACCGGATAAAACTGCCAAAGCCGTCAGCTCAGTAGTCCAAAGCCAACGCATTTTTTCAATCAGAATTAAAATGTCTAGACGATGTCACAGATATTGACAGTTTTGCTAACAGGTTTCAAAATTTAATCAACAACTATTTTGCTGCCAATTGCGGCGTCAAAAAGAAAAAATCAATACCTGAATAATTTTAAATTATTTATTATAATTTTTATGTATGTTTTATTGAAAAATAAAAGGATGTTTCCATTATTATACAAATCAGCTCGGGCCGAGCTCTTTAATAATAATAATAATGTCATTTATGAGCGCCCTATGCATAGCGTCAGAGGCGCTCGGATAAACAAACGTCAGCACGGCCACCAAAGTTGGTGCTTCAATCGCTTCTTAAACATTTCTATTGATGATTGTTGACGGATGATGAGTGGCAAACTGTTCCATATTGATTGTGAGCAATGAGAAAAGCCTTTATTGACGAGAGTTGAGGTATTGACTGGTTGATGCAGTTGCAATGAAGACGGCAGACGAAGGTGATGGCGATGATTAACAGACGAGCGAAGGCGAATGAGTTTGTGAAGATATGATGGTTGAGATGTGTTGAGTATTTTATATGTGATGACAGCAATTTTATACTTAATGCGTTGATAAATCGGCAGCCAGTGCTTGTGAGCAAGAGATGTTGAACTAGAAAATAAACGAGGTAATTCTAAAACAAGTTTTGCTAATCTGTTTTGAATGATCTGAAGAAAGGAAATTAGATACGGCTGGGTGCCATATAACAGACAGTTGCAGTAGTCAAAGCGAGATAATACAAAGCAGCGTGCTAGCGTGGAGACCATTTCGACTGTGAGAAAAGGTCGAATATGGCGAACAGACCAAATAATGTAATTACATATTTTGATGAAAGCAAAAGTGTGAGCTTTGAAAGTTTGAAACTCCATTTTTAGCCTTTCTAGGAGTATTTGATGATTAATCGTGTCAAAGGCCGCAGATAGGTCCAGACAGATCCTAGCAGCACAGCTCCGGTTACCACAAATGTTAATGGAGAAGTACAGTGTCAGTGGAGAAGCCAGGACGATGGCAGACTGAAAAGGTAGAAAATTTGAAGAAGAGGTGACTTGTGTAAGGATTCTGTTTAAAAGCAAATCAAGATTTATAAAACTCGAAAATTTAAACAAAAATAGACATAAATAAAAAGAAAAAATAAAATTAACCAAATAATCATCACGTATGTATCAATTAATTGATTAATTATTATTATTATTACTAATATTATTATTAATATCATAATTTTTGTTATTGTTGTTGTTGTTATTGATGTTGTTAATATATTTTCTATATTATATTTTCTATATTATATTATTATTATTACTAATATTATTATTAATATCATAATTTTTGTTATTGTTGTTGTTGTTATTGATGTTGTTAATATATTTTCTATTATTTTATGTTACATTAAATTATTATAATATTAATTATTATTGTTATTATTATTCAAAATGAAGCAAACAAATAATAAAATATAAATCGCTAGAAAAAACTTTGAAACTAAAAATAAAAACGACATTACCAGCCAACTAAAACACAAATTCTGGACAACTTGTAAAAAAAATGTTTCTAGCACCAAATAATGTTCAACCTCCATTTGAAATCGTGGGTTGCCAAAGCTATTTCAAAAATAAGTTAAATGAACTGCATCAATACAACTACTGCCTTAAAATTTAAAATTTTTTTAAACTCAATTTAACGCCAGTTCTCCGTCATACAATGAAATTATAACAATAATTAGAAATGCAGATAAAAGCATCTATTTGCCCTATAGATATAAATTTCAATTATTAATATTAAAAAAACGTCTTATTCTTTGTACAACACTCCATCAATTGCTGGTCGAGTACTGGAGGTCGTCTACAATTCCCAAATGTTGGAAAAAGGCCCTCACCGAATTAATCTACAAGAAACTTTCGAACAGTTTTAACCAGTTCTTTACAAAATCTCCTCGACATTCATCAATAATCGATTATACAGGTATTTTAGAAATAAACAACCTCATCAACGCAACAACTCAAAAAGGTCTTTTTCAAAAAATTGAGTGCGTTGCTGAAAGGCGCTAAAAACCATCAAATAACAATTGTCGTCAGACTTCTAGACATACGAAACGCATTTGGTGAGGTTAGTAATGTTCTTATCCTGTCAACTCCGAGGTATCCTCAAGTTCCAGCACAAGTGAGTGATGTGATCAAATCAATTTACGAAGATTATTCGATAACAGTGTCAGCATACGACAAACTGACGCCGCTCATTCCGAAAGGACGTAAAGTGCTTCAGGGCGACTTTTCCTCTCTATTGTTATTCAACCTTTGTTTGAACCCATTAATGAATGTAATATAAAATAAAGAGTACCAACAATGCGGTTATCTGAGGAGGAAATATGATTTTGAATGTAAAAATACGGAAGTTAAAATCATGCTGCTGACAGTTGACAAACTATACACCACTGCGCAACGGAAGCTCCAGATCATGAAATACTTTATTTCGTTTAAATTCTCGTTTGATATGAGAATATATATTTTCTTGACGTGGATCGAAAAAAGCCTTGATGCGATGGTAACAGAAACAGCGAAAGGCAAGCTTTTACTGGCTACGAACAGCTCTATGGCAGAAGTTCTGTCATTGCTCTATGAAACCGAAGCCTCAACAACCGATCGCTGAAAAGCAAGCTGAATTTCTTTTAAAATGAAGCTGCATGGTGGTCTAACATTTTATCGAAATAATGAAATGAAATGTTTATGGAATGAATCATCCAACTGTTTTAAAGGAATCGACAGCAATATCCAAAGTGATGATCTGCAGCGCGCATTTAAAATCTGTAATGAAAATCTGCAAGGTCCTTCGTCTTCACCCATTTTTTCGAGCTACATTGACTGCCAGACCGATAATTATTGTCAACAAATTTTTTTATAATTTATTGTTATACACTAATAAAAATTTATAAACCAAAAATGGGTGAGTCCGTGTTCTATTTATTTTATTATAAATATTTTTAATTAACGTAACTAACCTAATGATAAACTTGTATAAGTCAGCAATTTAAATCGTCACCATTTTGTAGCTTATTTAACAATAATTGAGTTTATAATTGAGCATCAAACCAGTGATCCGTTAGTTCCCTAACTTCATATGTGTATGCAATGTTCGACGCCCTAACTGCATCACAATAACGTAAAATTCTACATGATATGTGTAGAAACAACATGGCACAACAATCTACACAACATAGTCTAGAACACACGCAATCTACATAATAATGTATTGAATATCATTATGATAAAATAAAATTTATTAAATTGTTTTCAAATTGACAAGCCCAATAAATTAAAAGTATTATGAAATTCTAATGCAGAAATTCGATAGTTTTTATTTCTTGCTAGTTTTTGTAATCGTACTTCAGTAAATAACAGAAAAAAAAATCTGCAGTGGCTGATACAGAATTTCATGAAGGGCGGTGAGTGATTTAGAAAAATTCCAAAATTGATGACATTTCAAATTTTTTTTTTGCGTAATTTAACTTAAAAAATACTATTTTTTGGCGTAATCATTTGCCAGAATTTTACAATGTTCTTCCATGTTCTGGGAGGGATTCATCCCCGCATTTCCTGGACCCGCCACTGAAACTGCATATAGACATGCAGTTTCAATGTTCAGTTAGATAATGAAAAGTAATTATTGCTACATTATTGGATTTTAATTCAATGCAGTCTTCAAAACCGAAGTTCGCTTCATCATTTCATTTGCAGACCTTACACTGCTTGTTGCCGTTAAAATTTTAAAGTTTTATACAAAAATTTTTATTTTCTCATTAGAATTGATTATAAAACAGTACAAAAAATTTTGTAATTATTAAGTACAAACAATTCCATCTTCATGGATGCATGAATAGAAATGTTCTGCAAATACATTCAGGCAAACAGGTTGAATTATTTTCATTTATTACGTCGAAAATTATTTTAGTATATTTAATTAAATTAATGAACAAATTAATGTATATGGATAAATTATTTTTTAATAGGCACAAATGACATTAAAACTTTTGCAAATCAAAGAACGGGGTCATTTGACCCATTTGGCTGTTATATGAATACAGATTTTTCAGCTGTTCTAGTGTTAAAAATCAATCAAGTATAAACAAACTAGTTTTTATAAAAAATACATTCAAAGTCATAAACATATTAAAACTTAATTGCATTGGAAATATTAATTAATGTCGTTGTTATTGTTAATATTATTTTTAATAAAATTCATTTAGAAAACAAAAACATAAAGAATGCACAGTGTTACAAATTAATACACTTCTTCAACCAATGATAGATCCGCTTACAATTATTTATGGGTCTCCTTGTGGCGACGCAAAGAAATGGCTTGATTGAAATGCTTACCACACACACCACAACTGTAAGGCTTTTCACCGGTATGTATCCTTATGTGTTTATTTAATGTAGAAGAGTCAATGAACGATTTGCCACATACATCACATTTATATGGTTTTTCTCCAGTATGGGCCCTTATGTGTTGTTTTAAATCATGAATCCTGACGAACGATTTATCGCACGTATCGCATATGTATGGTTTCACTTCGGAGTGGAATTTTTTATGCCTCGTTAAGTAAGCCTTACATGAGAAGGATTTGTTGCAAACATCACACTGAAATTTTTGGTCGACCTTCGTTTGGTCGTAGTATTTCTCAACTCCAATATTCAATGTTTTGTTAGAACCTTTATTCTTCCCATCATCTTTAATTTTTATTTCATTTTTTTTGTTTGCTACATTATCAATTTTTACTGCCTCATCTTTCTGTGTCTGCTGAATTTTTTTCACCGGGTTCTTATCTATTTTTTGTGTTTGGGTCCTTCGGTTAACAAACCAGTCTTTAATCTGGCGACTAGTCAGGCCGGTTTTACGCGCAATTCGATGCTTATCTAAGTGATCGACATGATTATTTTGACTGAATTCGCGCTCCAAGACTTCACGTACTTTATCACTGAAACGTGAGCGTTTCTTAAATATCTTTTCTTTGACGTCATCAAGTGTAGGAACTATAGCTTGATTATCACAATTGATCACAGCGCTTCTGTCAAATAACTTGAGTTTCTTAATTTTGGCCCTTCGATTCTGAAACCAGAATTTAATCTGACGATTACTCAAGCCGGTTTCGCATGCAATTCGGTCTCTATCTCTGACATTGATATACTTTTTTTGATTAAATTCTCTTTCCAAAACTTCACGTATTTCATTCCTGTTACATTTACGGTGAAAATCATCAGTACGAATAACACATTCTTCATTCTTATTCTCTATTTTACTATCTTTTGAATCATTTAACATAACCACCGGAACATTTTTGTCGCTGAGTTTGAGTATGTGATCGACATAATCTTTTTGACTGAATTCGCTTTCCAAATCTTCATCAGTTTGAATGAAATATTTCTCGTTTGTCTTCATTAGTTGTTGCGTTGGTTGTTTCAGTAGATTTGGAACATCAAGCAGTTGTTCCATTGGTGGAACTATGATTATGGGCTCTGGTGTAAGTTTCGGTAAAGTAATTGCCGAGGTCGAAAGTGCCGGACAGATGACGTCAGACTGGGTAGAAAACGCAAGCTGATTATCATATTTTATCCCAATTCTGTCAAATGTCTCGTTACTCTTGAAACTCTGTTTGGATGACGTGGAAAATTCGTAACTGATCTGTTCTCCTTCGCCAGATAGCTTCATATTTTTCAACTTTGGATCGAAAAGTGACGTTTTGTTTTCCAAATTTGAATGCCAGGGTAACGAGTAGTTGTGTTCAAAATTAATCTGGTATAACTTTTCTAACGACATTATCTTAAAATAAATAGTGAGCTTAACGATATTAAAAATAAATTTATTACCTTAAAAATACCTTGAAAACCGTGGGTGTGTAATCAAGACAGGAAACTTTCGAATCAATGACAAAAGACTTTATACGATGTCTTATATACACTCCAAACCAAAGATTCTAGATTACTCTCTTGGTATTGGTTGATAGCTAATAATCTTATTCTATTAACTATGGACAGTAAATTAATCAAAATCTATTAATTGTAAATTTATCAGTTTACAATGTTAAAAAAATTATGCAAATAGTGGTTTGAAATTGTTGTACAATAATTAACTTTAATTATAATTTAAATTTTTACATGATAAATCTGTCAATAAATTCATCATTTCGATGTTTTAACATCTTTGCTTGTATTTTACAGTCTTTGCCAGTGCTAATGTTGTAAAGTTTTAATGAACTTTGTGTAGCTTTTCTTTTTTTTTATCTTTTCTTATTGTACAATTCTGTCAAAGAAATTGTCATAAATGAATCATTATTTCATTCTTTAATAAACATATTACTTACCTTAGCTATTTTAATTTGTGATAATGGAAGCTTCTACAATTTTTAATTTGGTTATAATCAAAATTACAAAAAAAATATAAAATAGAATTTTTTTAAATTTATCGTTCATAAATTCACTTGACTAAGACTTGTCACACACCTAAATACGCGTAAAGCAAAGTTCCACTTAGATCGCTGGTTTCGTCGTAACGAAGAAAGTATAAACCTATTTTGGTTATTTACTTGTCTCTACGTGTGAATGTTTAATATTTAATATATGTAATATTTTTCTTCAATCGATCAGCTAGAGTTTAGTCAACTTTTCTAATTAAATATTATTTTTCGATTCATTCTCGAAGTTGTCGGTAACAACATAACAGCGCATTAATCCACGCATCGCATCACGTGATAAGTTTGGGACTATTTGCATTCAAACCGCACGCTACTGTAATTTAGTGTTTTTCATTAATTCTCAGAAGTATCAAAAACAACAATACGAGCATCACACACGGAAATGCTATTGTTCAAAGCAATTTTGAACGCAAACATCGCTCACAATACGCGAGGATCTCTTTGCGTTCGAACCCTTTGATTGTTACATCTTGTCTCCATACTTGAAGTGCAGTATACAAAGTTTTATTCCTCTCAATACTGAGAAGGAAAATTATGATGATTGTTCTGTAGCTAATGAGACAGAAACACAGACACACATACATAAATATGCACACACACACACACACACATACATAAATACATACATACATACATAAATATATACACATACAGAGAGCATTGCTAAAAAAGACGACTGACCAGACCAATTCCTGATGTCTGGAGACGTTGGGCCGCTAAATGCGAACTACTTTTAGTTATTAAAGAAAAAAACTGCCCCAATACTCCAACAGCAATAGTTTGGTGTAGAAATTAATGGTTACACAGAGGAAGCGATACACGCTATCCGTCGTTTTGGGAGTAACATGGGTGAAAGCAAAGGTTTTGTGAAATTAGATTTTACAAACGCTTTTAGCTAATTGCATCGCGATCATTTGTTCAATTGCGTGCAGTCTCGCCTCCCAAAAATTTATAATTTTTGCTGGTTGACTTATGATGCCAATTCTTTCTTACAATATTGTTTTATCGGCTAAGGGTGTGCAACAAGGTGATCCATCAGGTCTTTTCTTTTCGCATTTTCAATTGATCCTCTTCTTAAATCATTCCGTTTTAGGTTTGTTGTAGCTTATTGAATGAGATCACACTCGGTGAATGTAACAGAAGTTCATCCAATGACATAGAATTTATTAATAACAATTGACTTAAGCTAAATATAAATAGATGGGGAGATAGAATTCAAATTTGATTATTTGTTGTTTTTGTTAGTAGCTAGTTTAAAATGAAGTTTATGCATAAATCGTTTGTTTCAAATGTTTTAAAAATGTGTTGATCACATCTCAGTGGCAACGTTCCAGTTAAGCATACTGAATTTCAAAGAAACTCCAGTTGGGACTGGAACTCAAATAGCTCAGGTTGTACCCGTTAATATGTTTGTTCAACTCGCATGTTGCATCAGTTGAATGGAAGTTGAACGAGTCACATTTATCTGGAATGCACTTCAACAAGCAGATCATCTCATATTTGGCGGTCATGACAAGAGAGTTGTTTCCAGTCAATCTCATGTTGGTGTAACCTTTCCAAATTTTAGCTGCAAAAATATTGACTCAATATAAATAAATTTATTTAAAATAAATTGAAAAAAATGTAACAGTTGAGATTCTTAGCAGCGTAAACTTCCATCTCACAAGAGGAGAACCATCCATACCCATCGGCAGGTTGTTGAGCGATGACGTAACGATAAGGTGCAAGTTTGGCGTTGCACTTCAATGTCAGCCTGGCACTGGCGACCGCCTTGTACTTGTACTGACCGCAGAGAGGGTAGGTCCCTCTGATGATGTTTGATCCAGGTGATGAAGAGGTGAGTCCAATCAGGAAGTAGTCCAGTGGGGGAGCTGCAGTTGAAATTATAGATTGTTATTACTCAACTTTTTGAAATAATTCAAATTTAAAAATTTAAATTAAAAGATTTATATATCTACAAACGATGTCAAGTTAACTAGTTTTTTTTATTTGTTTCATAGATATAAAATGTTGCTTATTTGAGAATTTATGGTTGTAACAGCTTCCAGCAAAACTATTTTATAATGTTTTTTAACTAACGTAACAAGATAGAATTTAATTAGTTTCACCTAACTCATTTTATCATTAAAAATTATTTATAATCTTTTATTTATATTCTTATACAAACAAACATATTGATCAAATTGCGCAATATTGTTTGTTATCGTAATTATTGGCATCTTCGCTGTTTGTAATTTTTAAATTTTTTAATATAGTTACTTAAATTAGTTTGATGTTTCAATCACTGTTGGTACACAAATAAACGTTTAACAAAGTTTGCGTTTGAAGCAGTTGTGTTTATCTATTAAAAGTTTTGAACCTACGGAATAACGAACAGTTGACGATCGTTGGAAGCTACAACACTGTTGTTGAAATATAGAGATCATTTCAGTAATAACATTGGTGTTTGTAGTTACGAGAGTCAAGGGTTATAACATTGGTGTCAGAAGTAAGATTTTTGATAGATTGAAAATTTTCTGCAATTAAAAATGCCGTAAATTGAAAAACTCGATACAACTAATCTGAAGAAATAACTGCAAAAACAAAACCTCGACTCGAATAAGCGAAGGCGGATCAGGTAAACCGCTTAAGGGACGCTCTAATAAAAGAAGAAATCAATCCTAATGGGTTTGAATTTTCGAATCTTTTGTTTGATGAAATTAATAAAAAATTCGATCAACATACCGCCGATATGAACAGAAAATTCGATCAACGAAAAGACAAAATTGAAAAAAAATCTCGCCCAAATTAATAAAAGATTCAATCAACAGGCAACCGAATCAAAAGAAATGGCAGTCGCGATGAAATTACAGGCAACCAAATGTCAGAGATGCTAAACTGACTAAACGACAAGATAGAATAACAGTCAATAAGTCTTTAAGGTGGAATTGAAAATAGAGATCGATATAGAGAGATAAAAGACATAAAATAGACCAGAAAACGGATAAACTAAACTAAAAAATTAACAAATTAGAATGAAAGCACCGGCAAGAAATAGAAACAAAAAAAAGAAGCACCAAACAGGAGTACGCCAAGTTAATAAAAACACCAACATTTGAGCTATCAGACTCAGTTTGAAGCGGCAGCACTCAGCTACGGGTGGAGCGCAAGAGAACGAGCAACGGCATTGGTGTTAGCCCATAGAGGATTTGCTTTGGAGGTATTACAATCTATTCCTGCCAAGGACGGTGACAACTTCAAAATTCCAATCCATTATCCAAAAAATGTTTCATAATATGGTCTTTAATTATGGATTCTAAAAACTTGCAGCAGACTGAGGTTAAGGAAACCGGCCGATGGTTATCTACCAGAACCTTACGGCGTTTCTTATATTAAGGAAAATTATGGCTAGACTTCCAATTGTCCGTAATAATACCTTCATTGACTGAGCGATTAAATAATTTGCTCAAGTGAGGAGAAATAGACTTTTTTAGTTCCCACAGTACCCGGTGATGTATGTCATCAGGTCCTGGTGGTTTGCTAAAATTTAATTATTTAATATAGTTAAAACCATATCTTCATTTATTATTAAATCCTTCATTTTGAAAAAAACTTCAAAATTGACTGAAGAGGTTTGAACATCAAAAAATGTGTCCTCGCTGTAAACAGACAAAAAAAAATCTGCAAAAGGTTCAACATCAGTAATGACTTGACTGGTCCAACAACCTCATCATATCTGGTAAATTTTTTACGTGATTCCTAAACAATTTAGGATTGATTTTATAATCACAAGCAATTTTTTCCTGTGCCTGCACTTTCAACAACTTTGTACATTTTTAAATTTTATTTCTGATTGTCCGATATTTCTAGATTTTATTTTCACCATGCCTATAAATCAACCTCCAAAATATAGGTTCTTGTTTGATCAATTTTTATAAATCAGTTGTCATGATACAATTTGTTTATACTGGCCAAAATTTGGTCAATATATATATATATATATTATTATGAAAAAAAAGTATATATATATATATATATATATATATATATATATATATATTTATATGCAATTATTGATGAACATCACAGCATGTTCGGTGTTAGTTAACTTCCTGCTTAACTTTTTGATTTTTCTAACTGTTGATCGTAAATTATTCTCAAGTTTCTTGAGTTATAAATCCAAATTTTTAATTTATTTTATACATGGTAGAACAAAAAAGTTTTTTTCGTATTCCTATACCATTATTAGAGTTCGAATTGATACGTTTTTTTATGTAGCAAGATGTTCAAATATATATATATATATATATATATATATATATATATATATATATATATATATATATATATATATATATATATATATATATATATATAT
>NW_008705269.1:1286476-1325426 GCF_000326865.2 Helobdella robusta
ACTGACTGACTGACTGACTGACTGACTGACTGACTGACTGACTGACTGACTGACTGACTGACTGACTGACTGACTGACTGACTGACTGACTGACTGACTGACTGATTGATTGATATATTGTATCTCTACTCTATTTTATTGATTTAACAAGTAATGAATCAACAAAATAGAGTAGAGCATAGTTTATATACATTTGAGCATCTGGCTACATACATAACGTATCAATTCGTACACCAAAAATAGTATAGGAATACCGAAAACGTTTTTTTGTTCTATCATGCATGAAATAAACAATAATTTTGGTTTTAAACTCAAGAAACTGGAGAATGATTTACAATCAACAGTTAGAAAAATCGAAAAGTTAAACAGGAAGTTAACTAACGCCGAACATGCTGTAATTTTTATCAATAATTCCATTTCTGACAGACTTAATCCAACATATTATATATATATATATATATATATATATATATATATATATATATATATAATATCAACATATTATATATATATATATATATATATATATAATATCAACATATTATATATATATATATAAATAATATCAACATATTATATATATATATATATAATATATCTTGTCTATGATTTCAATGTGTGCTAAAACTGATTACTGAAAATAATTTTCGTTTTTGTAATTTAAATTAGAGAAATCAAACAAATTTCAACTAAATTTTTCATAGACAACTACCTTATTACGAAATGTTTAATTAAAATTAAAAATAATTATGAATAAAACTCATAAAATACCTACTGAACATGTTCCTCGTGAACATGTAGACGACGTCCACATAATAGAGACCAGCAAGATCGACCACTGCCCAGTTAGGTCCGCCGGCTGGGTCGCCTCCGTGGAAACAATGCCCAGCCCAAAAATCCGGATTTCGATTCCCATCAACCAGCAATTTTACAACAGGGTTAATAGGATGCCGAAAAAATGAGCTGCAGGTTGCAGTTTTGTTAAAAGCCAAATTTTGGGCCTTGTTATTAACATAAAACGCTGAAAAACAAAAATTATATTATTAAATAGATAAATTACTTAATTAATTGTTTTTCAATGTATTTGTTTATTTATTTTATTAGTCAAATGATATTACTGAAATAAAAAAAATAATTTACCTAAGGAAAGAGAGAGGACGAGTATAACCGGACTGCCCTTGAACATCTTCAAAGCAAGATTTTAAAGAAATGACGGATCTACTTCCAAAATATTATAGAATTGTGTAAATAAATTACTTCTTGCCACAAGTTTGTTAAAGTATAACAAAATGTTTCATAAAATTACCAACAAGCAAGCATGTTGATAGTGATATTTATTTATTGAGAATCCAACACAAAAATAAGAAAAAAAATTATTTCGATTTTTATTTTTTCTATGAAGATACTTAAAGGCGAAATTATCTTCATTCTACGTAATTTTTGTTTAGTATGCAATAGAGAGAGACAACTGCATACAATGAAGACTTTTACTTTTTATAAAAACTTGAGCAAAGAAAATAACTCACCAAACAAAACAATGAAAACGCCTTATGGTGAAAAATTTCATTGTTCGGTATGTGTTTGTGTACGTTGTTTTGTACTGGGCATGGAAGTGCGTGTCTGTATTCTATTTGACTTTCACTTTTGAAAAAACTGCTTATATGTTGTTCCATACATGTAACTGGACTTTCATGCCACATAGGCTGTACAACTGTACACTATCCACACCACACACATACACATTATGTATGCACACGCAAGCACCGCATTATACATACACGTATGATGGTCTTTGAGCTTCGGACTGACAGTATTCGAACCGTGACATCACGTAATAGCGGCGTGTGATAAGGCACTTCTACCGATTGGACTAACTCGGTGACTTGTTAGGTGAGCGTGAGTGAATGTAATGCAGGTGTATGTCAAACGAATTGGAATAGAATGGTGGATGTTTTATTGTTCTTTTTGTTTGCAAGTTGTTACAAGTTGTTATGTTTTAACAATTGCAAAAATGTTACAAACAATTTCTGAAATATTACAAAGTGCAAATTTGTCCTTTAATAGTTACCTGAATACTTACAAACAATAGAACATTTTTTCGAAACAATGCCATTAAATTTTCTTAAGACAATAAGACGAAGAACATTTTTCAAACAAAATTATTCTCAAACAACCACGACTAGCAAAATAATTTATATCACTTACATGGATGGCAATAAATTAAAACTCTGGTGAATATTATTAACTTTCTACAATCATTAATTTCAATCAACAAATTTTCTTAGTCAATTTTAAAATTTAATATAAAGTTGGTAAGTAATTTACTGGATTTTAATATATAAAGCGAATAATGATTTTTTTATTTAAAATGTCTCAAATTAATAACTAGTAATTTAGAATGTTGATATGATTTTTCACGAAAACATTTACTGGAAGTTGTTTAAACAATCGTTTCTATAAGTATGGTTTAGTATTGCTGATGGGTTCTTATAATAAAACTTATGTAAATGTTAAAAGGTTTATGATATGTTGTGAGTTGGGGTTGAATGATAAAAAGTTCCATTGGGATTAATTATAAACACCAGCTTTTGACTCGGTTAATAAGTTTAGTATCTACATTTTCAGCAACTTGATTCATAATGAACTGCATTTGAAGGTAATAAAAAAAATAAATTATCTTCGGTTTTGAAGACTGATGATTAATACATTCAAAACATGCATATAGACTTTCCAACATTTCCATGTCTTTTCCATGTCTATATTATAGACATGGAAATGCTGGAAATAATTCCTACCATAACATAAAAGAAGAAAATATTACGCCAAAAATAAAGTTTAATTAAATAATTTAATAATTTAAATGACAAAACGAAATTTGAAATGTCATCAATTTTGGAATTTTTCTAAAATTCGTGAAATTCTGGATCCGCCACTTTTCTGTTATTATTACGACAACTTTAAACTTTTTATAAACACTTTCAAAATTTCTACATAAAAAGTTATAATAGTTTTAATTCATCCATTGTCAATTTAGTTAAGACTTAAAATTTTCAGTAACAATTAAAGAAAAAAATAACAAAAAACAAAAAAAAAATTAAATTCTGTTTTATCATCATGGTATTAAATATATTATTATGTAGATATCGTGTGTTCAAGACTAGATTGTTGTGTTATATTGTTTCAACACATATATTGACGCTGTATTACACGATGCTAACTTCAGTTAGGGCATCAAAGGACAAAGAATCTTTGTTTGATTCTGCATTTCTTTATCATGTTGTTTAATCGGGCTTATGTCTTTGCGCTTTAATTAATGGGTTCTGTTTTAATTAAATGGTATGCGAATTTGTGTTTGCATAATTAATCGCATTTTCGTCTGAGCTCTTATGGAAAACCAGTTGCGTTTCAATTATAATTTAATCGTGTCAGTTACAAATTATAATTTAATAAGGTTGTGCGTGTCTTCGTGCTCGCATGTGTCTTAGTCTGTGTATGTATGTGTGTTGATTCATTGACATAAAAACATTTTTATAAAATCAATTACGATTATTAAACAGAACATACAGAGCAAATCATTTGAACAGACTTCCAGATGACAGAATTCATTTTTTAAATGAAATTTTGAAATCCTAACGTTTCATATTTAAATTTATAGATAGTAAATTTAAATTTTGATAAAATTAATTTTTTTTAAATTCTATCTTTAGTTTTTGTCAGAAACATCAACAACAAACAGGCACTGTATTGTAAGTATAAATCCACGTGAATTAAGGCACCAGATCTATTTCGTGTTATTGACGGGGATCTCACTGCGTTCGAACGCGGTCACAACAACAGTGCCAAGCAACTGTTGTGACCAGAGATTAAAATTGAAAATATTGAAAAAGAAACAACAGTCACACAGTGGCGAAATAAAAACCTGTGATGTCTGAAAGACTTGTTAGGAATATGATATCCTGTCGCGGATCCTGGGGAATATGGGATGCATCTCTCTACCAGACTATGAAAAAAGCAAGTGTTAAAAATTTTGTCCAAAAAGAGGTCAAGGGTTATCAATCTAGTAACGATCATTCCCCTTACTGAACTAATCAAAAGGCTTCATTATTATTTTTTTACATTACTGACTCCATGCGTTCTCAGGACCGTTTTATGGGAGGTAGAGATTTGAAATGTTCTTTATAGCTTAAGGTCACTTTTTAATCTTGATAGCATATTTACCAAGTAACGTGGTGTCAAGTTGTATTGACTTGAAAAGGCAAGAAAATGGTCAAAATTCTTCTTACTCTGAATCCGCTAAAATGGAGACTTCTGAGCCAGCACTTGGCATCAACTTTTTCTAAAATTTTTGATAATCAACGCAGATATTGAGTTGCAGTTTGGCAAAAGGTGCTTGATGTTTTGACGAGCACTGCATAGCGGGATTGTGCCGTAGTACACCTCTCCCGCCTGGACAGGTTGGCATTTGAAGAAATGAGAACTCTCTTTTATTTTCCAGAAAAACATGAAAAAAATAAAGTAGTATTGTGTTACTGTTTTATTGTGAGGCTATTTAATAGCGAAAAGCTTAATGGAAAGGTCGGTTTGAATTTTTATACAATGTTTCTTGAAATAAATTTGAACTTAATTATGATAATCAGACTAAAGTCAAAAAAATCATGTCGATCACATAGATAAGCATTGATTTGCGCATGAAACCGGCCTGACTATTTGCCAGATTAAAGACTGGTTTGTATACCGAAGGGCCCAAGCACAAAAAATAAGTAAGAAAAAAATTCATGATAAAACAATGAATCAAAATCTACTGAAAGACAAAATAATTCAGCAGAATGTTGTCAAAAAGACAGTAAAAAGTGATAATAATGTCACAAGCAAAAAAAAATGAAAATTGAAGATGATGAGAAGAACAAAGATTTTAACAAAACATTGAAACTTGGTGAGGAAAAATACGGAGCATCGGAAAAGTATAGGCCCCTCCTTATTTATCATTACAAGGGTTTCAACGTTTTCTTCTTCGTCTTTATCCTCATTACATTCAGCAACATCATCATCGTCAATGGATGAATGTTCGTTAAAATAATGAAGTCAAAAATTTAAATGATTACGTCATCGTCATCATCACCATTGCAATGATAACCATTCTCATTATCATCTTCACTCACATTAAATATAATCAGATGCATTTTTTATGTTTTGCTTTATATTGCCATCGTCCTAATAGTATTCATCATCATACTTATTATTTGAATGATAACAATGCTTTCTTCATTACAATGCTTAAATATTTTATAAGAAAAATTTACTAAATTCTAGCTGATCGATTGAAGTAAAATATTACATGACCGATTGAGCAATGCTTCATTTGCAGACAAGTATTAACATTCACCGAATGTTAATGAATGTTAATGACACAAGACAAGACATAGAAGACAAGGCATAGAAGACAAGACATAGAAGACAAGTAAAAAACCAAAATTGGTTTATACTTTCTTTGTTACGTCAAAAGTTGCGTTCTAAGTGGAACTTTGCTTTATGCTTATTAAGGTGTGTGACCAGTCTTGGTCAAGTAAATTAAAAAACTAAATGTTAAAAAAGTTTCTAGTTTTTGAAAAAATTTGATTTCAACCAAATTTAAAAGATCCATTGGCATTCGTTATTCAAAATTAAAATGTTTAAGGTAAATAAATGGTTTATTAAAGAATAAAATATCAATTCATTTATGAAAATTTCTTTAAAAAATTGTACAATTAAAAACTAAATTCTATAGCTTCACACAGAGTTCATTAAAATTTTACAACATTAAAACTAGCAAAGACTCTAAAATACGAGCAAAGTTGGTAAAACATCGAAGTGATGATTTTATGGACTGATTTATCATGTAAAAATTTAAATTATTATTAAAACTAATTATTGTAGAACAATTTAAGGCTACTATACGCGTAATTATTTAATATCGTAAAGTGATAAATTTACGGTTAATAGATTTTAATTAATTTACTGTCTATAATTAATAACATTAGATATCAACCTATACCAAAAGAGTAATCTAGGATCTTTGGTTTGGAGTGTATATAAGACAGCGCATGAAGTCTTTTGTCATTCTTTTAAAGATTTTCTTAATTAACACCGACGGTTTTCGGGAAAAAAATTGTTTATAATAACGTTGAGCTCGCTACTTATTTTAAAATAACTTTGAATTACTCGATCTTGGCAATTACTTTACCAAATAAACGATTAGAGTCCATTAATCATTGTACCATCAATGGATGCTCAGAATCAACCAGTGCAACAACTGCAGGAGTTAAAGAAAACCAGTGACAAAAAGGTTCCGGTGGTTTTGTTGAATCTTCGAGAAGATAGTAAAGATGATAATAGCAAAAAAAAGAAGAAAACAAAGAATGAAAATTGCATTATTCGTACTGATGATTTTTACCGTGAACGTTACAGTGATGAAATACGTGAAGTTCTGGAAAGGGAATTTAGTCAAAAAAAGTATATCGATGTCAGAGATAGGGACCGAATTGCATTCGAAACCGGTCTGAGTAATCGACAAATATTATTCTGGTTTCAGAACCAAAGGGCCAAAATCAAGAAATTCAAGCCATTTGACAGAAGCACTGAGATCAATTATGATAATCCGGCTGAAGTTTCTACCCAAGATGACGTCGAAGAAGAATTAATTAAAAATTGTACACAAACAAAGAAAACTGAAGCAGTGAAAATTAATAACTCCGCAAGCAGAGAAAACGAAATGAAAAATAAAGATGATGAGAAAAACAAAGATTCTAACAAAACATTGAATAATGGTGTTGAGAAATACAACGACCAAACGGAGATTGAAAGAAAATTTCAATGTGACGTTTGCAATAAGTTTTTCTCATGTAAGAAAAACTTATGGCGCCATCACAAAATTCACACTGGAGTGAAACCATATAAATGTAATGTCTGTGGTAAATCGTTTACTAAATCTTCTGATTTAAAGAGACACATGAGGTTACATACCGGTGAAAAGCCGTACAGTTGTGGTGCGTGTGGAAAGTCTTTCAGTGATCCTACTCCTTTCCGTCGCCACAAGAAGACCCATAAACAACTACAAGAGCAGCCAACGCAACAACTACAAGAACTACAAAAAACCAGCAACAATAATGTTCCGGTGGTTTTGTTTTATTTTCCAAAAAATAGTAAAAATAGCAAAAAAGAAAAGAAAAAAAATAATGAAAATGGTTTTATTTGTACTGGTGAAGTGAAAATTGATAATGCCACAAGCAAAGAAAATGAAATGAAAAATAATGATGATGAGAAGAACAAAGATTCTAACAGAACATTGAATATTGGTGTCGATGAATTCAACGACCAAACAAAGGTTGAAAAAAAATTTCAGTGTGATGCTTGCAATAAGTCCTTCTCAAGTAAGTGTGCCTTAAAGACGCATAACAAAATTCACTCTGGAGTGAAACCATACAATTGCGACACATGCTGCAAATCGTTCACTCGGTCTGATTACTTAAAGGAACACATTAGGACCCATACAGGAGAAAAACCTTATAAATGTAATGTCTGTGGTCAATTGTTCTCTCAGAATGCTAGTTTAATTGTTCACTTGAGGATGCATTCTGGGGAGAAACCTTATAAATGCGATGTCTGTGTTAAATCGTTTACTAAATCTTATGATTTAAAGAGACACATTAGGATACATACCGGTGAAAAGCCTTACAGTTGTGGTGTGTGTGGAAGGTCTTTTGGTGATCCTAATTGTTTTCGTTATCATAAGAAGACCCATAAATAATTTTTGGAGGATATAAATACATTGTTTGATGAAGTGGATTAATTTTTTCTTATGTTTTTGTTTTATAAATGAGTTTTAATAAAAATAATATTAAAACTAACAACAGCACTAACAGCCGTTTCTAATGCAATTCACATATGATTGTTTTTGAATTTGAATGAATTTTTATGAAAACTAGTTGTTTTACAGTTTATTGATTTTTAACATTTTAAAATTTGTATATCTATGACAGCCAAAAGTTTCGAACAACCCGCGCTGTAGTTTGCAGAAGTTTTTATGTTACTTATGCATTTTTAAGGATGGTCTTTCGGTCAACATTAATTTGATCACGAATTTTCAACGTAATGAATGATTATAATTTAACTGTTTGCCTGAATGTGTTTGCAAAACATTTCTATTCATCCATTCTTGAATATCAAAATGCAATACAAGTTTTTGTATTGGTTTATAATAAATCCAATTAAGTGGATCAAAATTTTAGAATAGAACTTTAAAATTTTAACAACTACAAGCAATGTAAGTTCTGCAAATGAAATGAAGAAGCGAGCTTTGGTTTTGAAGACTGATGATTAATACTTTCAAAGTTTCCGAAACGTGGAAACGAATTCCTCCCAGAATATGGAAAAAGAAAATATTGAAGATTCTGGGAAATATATTACGCCAAAAAATAGTAAACTAAATGATAAAACGAAATTTAAAATGTCATCAATTTTGGAGTTTTTCTAAATCACCTTCCACCCTTCGTGAAATTCTGGATCCGCCACTCTAAATATGTTTTCTGTTATTATTACGACCACTTTTAACTTTAAATAAACACTTTCAAAATTTCTACAGTAAAAGTTATATTAGTTTTAATTCATCGCTTGTCAATTTAATTTAGACTTAAAATTATTAGAAACAATATAATAAATTCTGTTTTATCATCATGATATCCAATATATTATTATGTAGATTGCGTGTGTTCTATACCGTGATATGTAGGTTGTTGTGTTCAGGGCATCGAATCGGAACTGAACCGTAACCGTAAACCGTTAAAAACCGAAATTTTGCTCGGAACGAAAACCGTAACCAAACCGAAATATTGTTTGCTACTCTAAATAACTGTTCGATGCTAAAAATTTAAAGAAAATATTTGTGTCAAATTCAGAAAAAAAATATTTAGATAATATTCGTGTTTTAAAATTCTATGTAACTTTTATTAACTTTGAAAATTTGTTATTTCTCTTTTTGTTTGTTTTTCCGACTGAGTTCGCCGAAAATTTGAGTAATAATTGCCACTTGAAGAGAAATCTAGTATAATCGGAGAAATTAGAGATTAAGTGCGATCATCTTCAAAATTTTGAAGTACCAGCTACACAAGTGAGACTGGAAGCATCTGATTCTGGATTAAAATTTATCCTCAGAGACTGCAGAAATGGTTTCAATGAAAACATTTTAGAAGATATATTAATAATCAGAGGAAATTTTCATCTTTTTTGAAACAATCATACATTTATATGAGTGATTTCAAAATATCTTTGTGATGATTGTTTTAATTTGTTGAAAAAAAAATTAGAAACGTTTCCTTTTATACTGACAACATTTAAAAATCATTTTTGTTATTGATTTCTCATTATTCACAATCTAATGTTTAAATCAAATTGACATTGTGGTGATCGTTGAATGTTTGTTTTAGGCTTTTAAGGAACTATGCTTAAAATACCTAAGTTTCGGAGAAAAACTGAAAACCAAAAAACCGATATTATTTCAGGAACGAAAACCAGAACCAAACCAAAATTTGTTTTGCTGATTGAACCGTAAACGGAAACGAAAAAAAATTACGGTTCGATGTCCTGGTTGTGTTATGTTGTTTTTACGCATATCATGCCGTTATATTGGCGCTGTATTACACGGTGCTATTATCTACATCTGAAGTTAGGGAACTAGGTTACAAAATGCTTGTGACGATTTAAATTGCTGACTTACACAACTTTATTGATAGGTTAGTTAGAGTAATTATAAATATTTATAATAAAATAATTAAATACGAGCTGATCTATTGTGGTTTTAATAATCTTTATTAGTATATAACAATATATTGTAAGAAATTCTTAACAAAAATCGTCAGTTTTGTAGTCTTATTAAATTGGCGAAGACGTGTAATTTAATCGTGTCAGTTACAAATTATAATTTAATAAGGTTGTGCGTGCCTGCGTGCTCGCATGTGTCATAGTCTGTGTATGTATGTGTGTTGATTCATTGACATAAAAACATTTTTATAAAATCAATTACGATTATTAAACAGAACATACAGAGCAAATCATTTGAACAGACTTCCAGATGAAAGAATTCACTTTTTTAAATAAAATTTTGAAATCATAGTGTGTCATATTTCAATTCATAAATAGCAAATTTAAATTTTGATAAATTATTTATCTTTATTAAAAACATCAACAACACACACACACTGTATTGTAAGTATAAATCTACGTAAATTAAGACATCAGATCTATTGTGTGCTATTGGCGGGGACACGACAATAGCAGTGCCAAGCAACCTAACCATTAAGCCAAGTCATCTGATAACTTACATCAAAATGAACAATTTTTTAATTTTTATTCGCAAAGGATGAATTTAACGTTTAAGTTTTTGTCCAACTTATATCTTGCTACCAGAGCTTGTTATTAAAAAAAACTCTTCAAATGTTAATTTTCCGTAACACATTCCAGATTGAAATGCAGAGTATAAAATTGTTAGCTGCAAGCATGAAAATTTGAGGTAATGTAATGTAAATGCATAAACGACACATACATATATCTTTTTAAAATCTATAAAAAGCATAGGTATGCATTAACGACCTTCACCGGCAAACTCATCATTTAAATTGACGATCGCAAGTACATATCAATCCCATAAGAATTTCCTACCACACATGAACTACATCGCTCGAAACTATCACCGTCCAATGCCTAACAACTTGTTACATCTTTCCTTCACTGAAGATATTAAAAATCTGAACGTAATTTTATTTCAGTGAAGATTGAAAAAGCATGTTAGACGTGTGTAGCTACTTAGGAACGCAAAAGTTGTAACATGAAGAAAATAAAACAAAGTAAATTAAATGTCAATTTCAAGAAAATAACTAATTACAACTTTTTTTTTTTACATTCAAAAGCATTTTAATTTTCAAGGGTTTCGAACAAATGCTATTTATTGTTGGGGATTAACAGTTAAGGTACTTGATCGCACAGTTTTTCAGAATAAAAATTATAATTTCAAAATATAATTTTATGAATAATACATCCAATCTGTTAATTGTATAATTTTTATCTAAAACTTGAAAAATTTCGACTTTTAAGAAGCAGGTGCGTCAATCTACCCTCAAATGTTAAGGGCAACCCCGTTTGGGTCAACTTTATAATTCATTCAGAATTTCTAAATTATTAAAATTACTAACCCATAAACGTCATTTTGTTATATTAAAAACTATCAAAATTAAGAATCTCAACCAGTTTTTTATGACAAACCCCGAACTTAAAGTGGAGGGACTGCCTTCCTAATTACAGTGAATGCTCCTGGATAAATTTATTTTAGATTTTTATTAATCAATTATTGGTTGTAAAAATTAATATAATCAATGGTTGTAAAGCATTCTGTAACATTCTATGGCTGTAAAACGTTCTATAAATAGTTCGGCACTTGCTTGTTAAACATCTCTTGACTTCATTTGCTTATTTTGCGTTAATAATTATTTCATTTGTTCATCAATTGAAGGAAGGTTCGCTTGAAAGATGGCCAGTGCAAATGGTTAGTTTATTATTTTATTTTTTATATCTTCATACTTAATTTGTCTAATGTTTAGAATTACTGTTTGGTGGGTGAACCGGAAAAAATGTGTCTTTGTCGAAACATTTTGTCAGAATTTTGTAACTTGCAATCACGTGAGGAAAGCTTAACACGTGATTCCAAGTTACCAAATTTTGTTATGTGTTCATGTTTTCACCGTTTTTTCTTCTTATTCATCTTATTCTTTTTCCAACACCAGTTTTCAACAAATTCATTAAAATAAATACTTTCACAGAAAAGAGTAATGGGTACATCTATGACTTACCAAGGTACAACATTGACCGTACTAACACAGGGCCTGGGGGCAATAGATTGTATTTCTGTTTCCAAGCGGGTGGTTGTGAAAACACAAAGTATTATCAGTTTATTGGAAAAGTCAACAGTACAAATGGAAGCGAAAAATGTTTTCAAAAAATGACGCATGAAGAAGCTCGGCTCTACCGTGAAAACTATTCCTGCCCTGATCCCCTACCATCGATCCAATCCTCCCATCAATATTTGAACAGAGAAGGACAGTTTGTGTCAGAAAGCATGGGGTTATTTGTTAAGAATATCAGTCATGACAGATCTAACGAAAATTTTGGAAATGATGGCAACATACCAAATAACCAATTAAATGCAGAGGCTGCAGAGTTCGTGCCAAATTTTACTCACGATCTGAAGTATTATCATCAAATGTATTACAATCAAAATCTATAAAGTCAGGAACATCTAGTTTATGAATTAATTAATTGTCATTAAACTTCAGTTATGTGGTAAAATTGTGAATTCACACATCTGTAATAACATGTGTGCATGTTATTATCGTTCTTATTTTATATTCAACCTATTCTTTTTGTAACCCCAATCAACTTTGAAAATGCTTGTTTTAACTTCAATCATATATTAATAAAAAATTTCCAAAATAATAATTCGTCATCATTCAAAACTCGAACGGTAGTTTATAGGCGCGCTGAAAATTGGTTGCGGAGAAGGCGACTTATTTCAAAAATGGTTTTTTTGTTACCTTAAATATTTTTCCAACAAAATCAACAAGATCGCAAAGTTAGTGTGGAAAAAAAGACTTGCCTATTGTTCATTTTGAATATTCAAACCATCTCTGGAATAAAGATATTGTCGTTTTTATAGAGCGTTAATTGCAATGAATGGTTTTGAGCAGCGGTTCTCAACATGTGGTCGCCAGCCTGGTAGTTCGCGAGCAAAGTGTGAAGTGCAAGATTTTTAAAAATAAAAAATGAAAAAGATGAACTCCGATTGAGTCTTTCGAGCCTTACGCCTCGTTCGGATGAGCTATGCTCAAATGTGCAAGCTCAAGACCCACACTGAAATTAAATGTAGCATTATTTATAATGTATTTGGCACCACCTGTTTATTATTATTCATTATTGTTAGCAAGTGACATTTGTTCATTGTTAAAGATGCAATTACAATTTGTTTCATATTTGAAATAAAAAAGGTACGTCGTGAGATACGTTGTATGCAAATTTCAAGGTAAAACGAACCTTATACTTTTTAATTTAAAGTTTTAAAACATTTATTTAAATATTAAAATATATAATAAATAAATTTAAATAACAATTTTAATACACCAATAGTCAAGTGTGGTAACTGTAGTTTTCTAAGTCTATTAAGTTCTTTATTAAGTTACACTAAGAACTAACTATGTTATACAAACTATGTGTAGCTGTGCGTCCTTATATGAAATGATAATTATATACAGTGTTGTGACAAATACTCAGTCATGAGGTATTTAAATACTTTCCAATACTTTGCAATTTTTTGAGTATTCAAATACTATATAAATACCAAATACTGGACAAATTTTTTTTAAATACTAAATACTGAACATCAGTATTTAAATACTTTTAAATACTGCTCTTAAAAGATGATTTAATTGAGACACAATTAAATAATCTTTAAACATAAGAACGTCAGCTCAATATAAAAAAAAATTAAGTTCCAGTCCAACCTATTCAATAGAAAGAACTTAATCTTTGTCACTGTAAAGTTAAAATTAACAGTAATTAATAAAAATTAGCTTTTGTTAATTTTTAATAATAATAGTTTTTCAAACAAATTGTCAGAAAGTTTGTTGCGTTTTTTGGTGAGTACCAAAGAACCATAGCTAAAAAGGCGTTCAACAGGAGCACTAGATGGCAAACATGTGTTATATCTAAGAAATAATTCCTTTATTTCAGGGTGTTTGTTCAGCATAGATAAATCTTTGTCGACGTCATTCAAATATTGAAGGTACTTTTGATCTTGTTCTGTGTGTCTTGTGATTTAAGTTCCTGAAGAGATGCCGGATGACAACTCTGTAAAATGAAAGAAAAGAAACATTAACACATCAGTATTGACAGTATAATGCAAAAGGTATCTTTTGCTTTTATATCTATAGCTATTACTATATATATCTTTCTTTGAATTCTGCTATCAAGTATTTTCATTTAAAATTGTAGAACTAAGTGTTAGTTAAAATACATATAACATTGAAAATACAAAAAAGAACCAAAAAAGAAAATACATAAGAAAATACATAAAATAAAATCTACACAATTATTTTATTTAAACATTATAAACTGAATTTAATTTTGTTTTAATTCATGTATACTTTTAGCAATAATATTACCAAGTTTGCAAGTGCTGAGAATTCTGATATTGTTGTCATTGTATTACTTAAGCATCAAAATAAATAATTAGATTAGACTATAAGTAATTCTGTAAAAACATCAAAACATTGAAATATTTTAAAATTTTAACATTGTACTTATTTTGTCATCTTTTAAATAATGCTATGATGAATATATAAAACATCGTTCACTTTTACCTTAATGTTTTAGGAAATTTGATGAAACATTCTTGCGTCCACTAATACTGATATTTATCTTTTTGCATAATCTACACTTTCCGGTTAATTTTGCATCTCTGTTGCTATTTACGACATCAATACCTCTTTCACCGAATTCAAATAATCTGAATACTCCTTTGGTAAACCAATTATTTTCAGTCTCATTATCATTTGCCTCGCTTCTTGCTGCCATAATTACGAATTTTTAAATAAAAAAAAAACGCAAGACAGGAAACAAATTTTTTAGAAATTAGGAAGGTGCGTGAAGATAGCCACGAAAATAATTTGCCACAAAAATCGTAAAATATAATCATTCCAAAATTCAATATAATTGCAAACATTATTTAGAAAATGTATTAATATAATATACTATAATGCATAAAAATAATATAAATATATATTTTAAGTCATACGTTGATTACTATACTAATACTATACACTCACGCTTATACACGATAAACAGAAAAAAATTATATAAAAAAAACTAGCGATCGGAACTAGCTGTAACTTATAACACAACTCGATTAAAAAATTTTTCAGATTTTCATACGCATAAAAAATATTAAGTGACAAGTATTTAGTATTTAAAAAAATTTAAATACTAAATACTCGATTGAATTGGTATTTAAATACCCGATTTTCAAGCGGTATTTAAATACTTTCTTAAATACCGAAGTCGGTATTTAAATACTATTTAAATACTTTGGGTATTTAAATACTGCACAACACTGATTATATAGATATATAAATTTTAAATAGATATTTCAAATTTCAAAATTTCAAAAAGACACGCATCTTTTAAGTGGTCCTTGAACCTCAAAAGGTTGAGAAGCGCTGGTTTAGAAAAATTTGGTGGTAGCTGTCAACTAATTGAATTACGCCACCAACCATACCCCATTAGTTGGTTTGAAGTTCTAAATGAACGTTACAACATTAGCGCATCTTAATGATACAAGCACAATTAGAACAAAATTTCTTACTTAAATTAAAAAATTGAATTTCTAAAATATTTAAATTAATGCCATCAAAGTTTTTTGTGAAATGACATTAGGTTGATGAATGTTGCTATTAAAAAATTTTGGCTTAGAAAATTAAGTTGAAGAAATTTTCATTATTTTATATGAATTAATTTTTCATTTTTAGCAAACAAGTATTAATTTGCAATGAACATCCTGAAGTTATTAGGATATTTAGTTAACATTTTAAAAACAGTTTCAAACTGTCAACCAATTATTATATTGTATTTAACATTGGTTAGTCACACTTCAAGCGGTAGAAAAAAAATTTACCTTTTCAACAAGAATCTTGCTTTTGAATGAAAAATAATTAAAAAAAAGAATAAACTTTTCGTTCAGAGTTTAAATACAAATTTTTGTAAGAATTTCAAAAAAAATTTTTAAAGTAGATCCAGTATTGGGGTTCGTCTTAAATATTTTTGAGATTTATCAGTTTAATAAGTAAACACGTGCAACTGGGGACAGTTTATTATTAATTTTATTTAATAGATTCAAATTACAGACAAGATCACCAAAACAATTTATGACAATGTTGAACGAAATTCACTGTAACATTAACTCTTCAAGAAACCCTGGCGTTTATATACCTCTGCATGTACGCAATACGCCAATACCAGGTACACTTTCATCATGCAAAGCTTAACTCTTTTGTAGCGCCGATGAAGGGAACCCTGACATACAGAATTTATTTTGGGAGGAAGGTTTTTTATGGTTAGGTGGGGAATGCACCCTCGCAATCCCCTGAACTTGCCACTGTGTATTAGCTATGGATTCAGTACCAATTTCATTTTTCAAAAATTAACCGACTCATTATACCGGATCAAAGGCAAAAGTTCAAATTGGATTAGTATCACGAATGGAGTTCGCCTAGGTTCGGTGTTGGGCCCTCTACTACTTATATCTACATTAAGGATATCGACTCTGGCATAATGTTAAATTCACGGACGGCACGAAGTTGTTTGCAAGGGTCAACAACGAGGAAGATGCGGAAGTACTAAAGCAAGATTTGACAAGACTATAATAATGGTCTGAAAATTTGCAAATGCTTTTTAACATAGACAAATGTAAAGTTATGCACATGGACAGAAAGAACAAAAGCCTTTAATATCAACTGGGCAGGAAGGAAGAAAAGGACCTTGGAATCACAATTTATAAAAGCACGAAAACATCAAGACAATGTATTTTCGCAGCAGCCAAAGAAAATCAAATACTTGGATGTATTAGAAGAACGGTGGTGAGCAAAGAGAAGTCGATCATTATAAACTTGTATAAAACATTAGTTCGCAATCGTCTCCATTACTGTTTACAGGTTTAGAGTCCAGGTCTGTAAAATGACAAAAACATTCTTGTACGGGTACAGCGTAGAGCAACAAAGATGATTGAAGAAGTTGGAAAACTTGAATATAGGGATAGACTGAAAAAATGTGGATTAACAACACCAGGAAGGAGAAGATGCAGAGGGGGTCTGATTCAGACATACAAGTTAAATAACTGGGAAAAAAAGAAACACCGTTCACCAGGTTCTTTCAACTAGAATAAAAAAAAGGATTAAGAGGTCACAGACACAAGCTCTTCAAGGAGACAGAGAATCCAATAAAGCAAAAATTCTTCAGCAGCAGGCTGTTAAACGCCTGGAACGAGCTGAGCGAGGAAATTTTTCAGTAGATTCAATCAACAATTTTAAAATCAAGCTAGGAGGGTAAGGATACTAGAACATTTATTTTGTTGTGGTTCTTACACAGATGTTAGTATACTGAACCACTTTAAACTTATTATTATTATTATTAACTTGAACCGCCAGCAAACTAGCATTGAATCTAACATTAAACACCATAAAAGTTAGTAAACTATTTGGAGTTTCAAATTTCATTTAATTTGTTTTTGCAGAATTTGTTTATCGATTAAGTATTGAATTACTATTAATTGAGTAATAAATTTTTACGGCCCATGTGACAAAATAAATATGCCTAGTTATTCCACATCGTAAAAGTTTTGTAATATTTATTTTTGGCATTTTTAGAAAGTTGATTCTTTTGGTTTGTTTTTGAACAAACTTTATTTAAAAATTTAATCAATAGCTTTTATTAATACTATTACTATTAATATATAATTTTTATTTTTATTTCTTATTATAACCAAATTTTAAAATTGTCAATTTGTCGTAAGAAGTACAATAAAGAAATGATTAATTTTTTGGAATACCAATTTAAAATTAGAAATATTGAAAAAAAAATTAAACATTTTTAAAGTTGTGAAAAGCAAACACAAAACAGATCAAATTATGAAAGATTTTATTTCGGCGGCTGTACCCATGCAATTTAATAATAATTATTGCAATTTATTTTCGTTTGCCGGGTTCTTCTTTAACGACGCCAACTCAATCGTAAACTTTCTCATGTAATTGCTCTGAAGGTACATTTAGAATTTTCAATCAAATTATAATGATAATTATAATTATAGAATATATAATGATAAGTTATGATAATTATTAACCTTAAATTAATTATAATACAATTTTGAATGTTAATTTAAGTAGTTTAGCTCTTTCATTCATTGCCTCATGTATTCATATATTTATTTCTTCGGTCACTCGTTCACAAGTTTACTTGAAAACGTGAATATATCCAGTCCAGTTATTCTTATATCCATTAATTAATTCATCCATCCATATATTCATCCATCAATCCATTTATCCTTCCATCGATCCATTTATCTATCTATCACCCATTCATTCAATCATTCATCCATTCATTCACAATCACCGAAGAGATGGAACTTCCGGTTCGAAATCCTGACGACGTTCAACTTGCACCAGACTTTCCTGACCTGCTGCCAGCACGGAGCCTGGTGGTAAGAATACAAAAATAGAAAAAATGATAACGGTGACGACAATGATGATGGTGATGAAATATTATGATCGTAATAAAATTATAACAATAGTAATATTAATTACAATAAAAAAATGATAAAACGAATATAAATAATGGTAATATCAATAATAAAAATAATAATGTTGATATGGTCATTACTCATATAGAAGTAAAAAAGTTAACATGACGTGGTATGTTCTCCTGGGATAGGTTGATTAAATAGCGTGTCACAAATGGATCAAGTTATTACCAACTCCTGGTTTGGCTATCACCAAAGGAGAAAATATACTTGGAAAAGTTCCGGAGACAAGGCAAGAAATATAATTGATTATATTACAATAAAGAGACGATTTCTAAATACTGTTTTACAATGCAAAAGTTACCTTAGAGCTGATTGTGGCAGTGATCATAGCCCAGCTGTTTGTAAAATCAGGATAAAGTTAAAGAAAATCAAAAGAGAAGTGGCCCAAAAACGTTTCAATTTTTTCAGTCTGTCACAAAATGACGAGTTCAAAGTCAGATATAATGTTGAAGTACGGAATCGTTTTCAGTTATTGACGGAAGACGTAAGGAAAATCTAAATATGAAATATTTAGAGATGCCTTCACAGAATCAACGAGGGAAGTTACATGTGTGAAGGAGAGGTCAGAAATGGATAAAGGAGGTCAATGGTCGCCAATGTTTTGAAAAGGTAAGGCACAAGAAAGAAGAAAGAAAGAATATCAGTTCAGTAATAAAAATATTGAAAATGACCATGTGAAAAGATATTAAATTTATTTTGTTTATGTTGTTGTTATTATTATAATGTTATTTTTATTGTTATTATTGTTGTTATTGTTTTTATCATAATAACCAGCTTCTTCGGATTCTTCTCTTAAATGAGGAACAATGAAACTGCATTGAACCTGCGATGACGTCATCATCAACGTCACCAAAGACACTACAATCGTTATGGCCAAGAAGGAATTTACTCGTCTAAACATTTCTACAGTTAATTTTGTTTTTTAATTATTACTAATTTTTTAACGCTAATTTTATTATTTTTAATTAAAATTTAATTAAAATTAATTATATATTTCTATAATTAACATATATTTTTATTATCATAAACATTGATATTTTTTCATTACAATTTTTGGATAAAAGGCAAAATCTTATTTCACACATACACACACACACACGTATATCCACACTATATTTTGAATGCACAACTATGTACAAATACGAAGAGCCCTTTGCAATCAAACCCGGTGACAGCAACACAGAACATTAAAATCAATCACAGCTCCCTTACCCCTAGGCCACTGACCTAACCGCACGTTTGACATTAAACTTACTTAAACTTGAACAAACATACACACAGGAAGACACGGCTGTTGGTAGGAAGATGCTGGTTTTGTTTGCTAGATAAATTGATAAATTATTTGTTTATTTGTATACTAATAAAAATAATTATAACGAGACTAATATAATAACAATAATATATTAATAATAAGAAGAATTATTATTATTAACAGAATAACCTGATCGATTGTTGTAGAGATTTGTTAACAAAGCGGCTTTCTTTTATAGAGCTCACAACCACCGTTTTTTATGTATTACGTATATATGTTATGTATGTATATATGTATGTATGTATTTATGTATGTACTATGTATATATGTATGTATGTATATGCATGTATAAAAAAATGTAAGTGTGTGTAGTGTGTGTGTGTATGTGTGTGTTTGTGTGTGTGTGTAAAAATGTGCTTTGTTTTTAACCTTATCAAGGGCATTAACCAGTTGACTGATGATGACAAATTTTTATGTAGAAATTTAAAATTAAAAAAATAATCCACTGAATAAACGCAAGGATGAACAATTGAACGAACGAACGAGCGAACGAATGAATGAACGAATGAACGAACGAACAAGCGAACGAATGAATGAACGATTGAACGAACGAACGAGCGAACGAATGAACGAACGTATAATCAGATGAATAAACGCATTTATGAAACTGCAAACAAATGAACCAATGAACAAACAGAAGAATGAATTAAAATCTTACTCGAAATGGATAGGGAAAAAAGAAATAACCGAATGAGTGAATGAATGAATAAATAAATGGGTGAATGAGTGAGTGAATGAATGGATAAATAAATGGATGAATGAGTGAGTGAATGAATGAAAAAAGAAAATTTGCTAAACTTTTTTTTTAAAAACGCCAAAATTATGACTCATAATCATTTTTAAAATGAAATGAAAATAATTAAATGGTTTTTAATGGCAGCTATTTTTAATTCAACATAATTGAAGTTAAAAATGTCTATGAAAAACATAATTATTGAAACTATTTTTGAAACTTTTATTATTATTATTATTAGTAGTAGTAGTAGTAGCTGTTGTTGTTGTTGTTGTTGTTGTTGTTGTTGTTGTTGTTGTTGTTGTTGTTGTTGTTATATTAAATATAATTAAAAGTATTAATAATAATTCTGATAACATGTTGCTTTGTGACTGTGGCAAATACTGCAAAGGTAGAAAATAATTACTAATGCACCGTCGAACTTGCAAAATGTTCAAATCACTGAAAACAACGTCCATTACGTTTCAACAAACAACTA
This sequence comes from Helobdella robusta, assembly GCF_000326865.2. Lineage (NCBI taxonomy): Eukaryota > Metazoa > Annelida > Clitellata > Rhynchobdellida > Glossiphoniidae > Helobdella > Helobdella robusta. The sequence continues at coordinate 1,307,424 of NW_008705269.1, forward strand.
CTTATTCAACAACTTTAGACCCAATCCCGGGTATTAAACTGCCAAAAACGCAAAAAAATGCAAAATTCCGTCATTAAACAACTCAAGAAGAAATTGAAGAATTTGAAAATCCTCGGACGCAACAACAATTCGTTTAACAACGACATAATTGCAGTCAGCAAATTGATTAGGTCCAAGCTTCATCACTCGAGGCGTCCAGGTAAATCGGCCGATCAATCCGACGTTTTAATTCAACTATCAAAGAACTTTTGTAAAGCATCAAAAAAATTTCTCGCCCATCCACAACAACACCTCCATCATTCGATGTTAAAAACTGGAGCAATTTCTTCTACAGCTCAATGAAAGTCGATGACAAATTTAATTACAAAATACTGGACTGGATCCCGTTTCTGCCATTGCCCTCATTCGGTGGTGATGTCGGTCTTCAATATCGATAATAGCTTTCAAAAGATGTCCAATTCTCAGAACCTCTCTCCATAAATTACTGTTGAAATGTTGGTCCTCATCTACGATGCCAAATTGTTGGAGAAAAGCTTTAACGTTTTTTAATATAAAAAAAAGGGATCCCAACGACCCGGCTAATTTTCGCCCTATAGCGCTTCACCAACCGGCTACAAAATATTTTCAACTCTAATAAAAATGGACAAAATAAAATTTGTTTAAATTTGGTAGTTCAAGTCAGATTCAACGAGGAAGGTGCTGATGTGGATATAAATGAGGCGCCGCAACAGAGTCCAAAACAATTTTTTTAACAAGTTCAATATTCTCAAATGCAATTCAAAAAAATATTTTAAAACTCTCTTTCAGGTTTGAGCGTTTTAAGTTTGTTGTTTAAATTTTTTAGACAATTATGAATCTTAATACGTGCATTTGAATTTTTTTAGAAACAATGATAACGAAAAAGAATTCGTTGGTAAACATCTATCTCTCATATATTATTTGGTATGTGGATTAATGACGGCTCAAAAATTTAGCCAAATTTCCTTATGCCTGCTTGTGATTTTTCTGACTCTGACCAGTACTCTCTCCAAGCAACCTTCTGACCCCAGAAATTCGCGATGCCATTTTTTAAGAAAAATTGCAAATAAGGAAGATATTAAATTTTGTTGGAACGATTTGAGACTGCCGAAAGATTTGATTCCGCAAAGTTACGAGGTCCTCATCCATCCTGATCTTCAGAAATCAACTTTCAGCGGCTGGTCAAATGTTGAAGTCACAGTCAAGAAAAGTACTGGTTCAATTGTTCTGCACAGTAAAAACCTTACAATCTCCAGCGTCAACATACGTTACAAGGATCTTAATGGTTAATTCTTAAAATTTTTTTATCTTTTCATATATATTTTCATAAATTAGACTTTAAAGAATGCCACCAACATTACTGTTTTTATAATTTTTTCTTTAAATGCCGTTTCCCACATTTGACTAAAATATATTTATCTAAACTTATTTCTTTCATTAACTTTATCATTCCTTTTAATGTCCGAATAGTTGCATAAGCAAACCCATCCCACTTTTGGTTGAGTTTGATTTTTTTTTTAAATCCAAACAATTTTTTATAACCATATTATAATCATTATCTATATCATTAAAGATGCAGTAACTGTAAAGAAATGGAGACTGGACGAAAGTTTGGAGCAGATGCAGGTAGAATTGAGTACCCCCCTCGTCGCAGGGTCTTCCATCCTCCCAAACATCTCCTTCACTGGAGTCATCAGAACAGATAGTTTGGGGTTTTATTTGACCTCTTACAAGACCAAAGAGAATGTCGTAAGGTTTGTTTTGTTTTTACTGTTTTTGTTTGTGAGGTTTCAATTTTGTTTTTTATGATTTTTGATAACATCTTTCCATAATAACTTTCACACATACTGCATATGATGGGCGGGCATCTCTCTGCATTCCAACACAGCCACTGCAACAGGCGCCTATAACCATTGAGCCATCACGTCCGCTGCCCAGTCAATGAAAGAATAAGTAAATGAATGAATGAGTGAGTGAGTGAGTGAGTGAGTGAGTGAGTGAGTGAGTGAGTGAGTGAGTGAACAAATGAATGAACAAATGAATGAATGCAGCGAAATTAGCAGCCTCTATTGTTTTCTATCGCCTTGTATATTAAAGTTAAAATTTAGTTAACAAAATATGCTACATTTTTGTGACGTTTAATTTTTGATAAGTGTTTTTCTGGCCAACTGCAAACATGGACATATCATTCATATGTAACAATTAATATATTGTTACATATGAATTTGTCTGGTTTAATTCCTGTCATAAAAATAATATTTGTTAAAAATTCAGTCTTCACTAAGAATATTATTTGATAAGTATTCATTTCCTGTTCATTCTTAAGTCCCTGATTTGTTGTTGAATTTTAAAATAATGCAAGTATCAATTGTGATAACACAAATATTTTATTTACGATTATAGTGGGTTGTTAGTTTGACGAACATAAAGAAAATGTCGAGATTTCAATTGACTGTTTTTAGCAATTTCGGAAAATGTTAAAAAGCACATATTTCATATAATGGCTTGAAATTTTGAATGTTGGAAAATGTTCCCATGTTCTGTAGTTAGAAATCTGATGTACATTGTGCGTGTATGTTGCAACTGAATCATTCGGTGAAAATATCATGAAAGGCAATATTTTTGATGAAAACTTAAAAAGCATATTGAAACTTATTTTTCAAAGTTAAATATTAAAAACTAAATTGAAAACTAAAAACATCAAATATCAACAGATTAAACAACATTTGATTCAAAATTTAAAATTTTTCTTCATAGATTCATGCAAATATAATAATTCAATTTTTATCTAAAAACAGCGTTATAGCAAATAAATTTGAATAGTTTTCAAGTTATATAATTAATCAGTAGTATTGTACCTTAATTTTTAAAAGCTTGCAAAAATGTGAATAATTTAAAAGTATATCTGCCGTTGAATTGAGAATAAGTAAAATTATTGAAATGTTGTGGCTGGAGGCAGGTACATGTGAGTGTATGTGTTGGACATGTTGCCAAAGGTGGATCCATACACCAGGCGAGGATAATATCTTTGTTTGATTGCAAGATTTTTCCGCAAGTTATTTCCATGCCTGTGCGGTGTAAATAGCATTCTAACCGGCTTTTTTACAAAGTATGGAACTTTAACAATCGGTCTGGGAGGCAGTTTCTAAAACAGATAAAATTAGAAGAAAATAAATTTTAATCAATATTTTATTTAAAAACCTAAGCTTTGGAGCTAAATGACACATTTTTTTATAGACAAAACTGAACCTTTATATAAATGATTAGAAATGTGAACTGAAAACTATTTCAGCCCCCCACAAAATAAAATTATGGTGAACTTTGCACAAAACCACTGACTTTATTATCACAATGTTTTTAAAAATGATGCGCTGAGCCAAAAAAAAGTCACCTACTTAGGTGTTAGCAAACGTAGCAAAAAAAATTTTTGACTGCGCCACTGATTTCAATTAATTCATTTTTTTTAGATCGAATGCTTAAACTAAATTTATTTTAATATTTTTTTATTCCTTGAACCAAGACAGTGAATATTAAACGTTGAACGAGAAAATTGAAAAAAAAAACAAAAGTCGCTAAATTGTAATTAATTTTGGAAAAACAATTTTTTGAATGGTTACTATAAAAACTAAATGAATTTCAATCGGCAAACGTTAAATTTTTTCTCAGTAACATGAAAATTCATGTAAATTAAAATTAATATGGTCTCTACCAAGGGGCAGTGCATTAGGAACGGATTATTATAGCTTAATAGAACAAATACGTCATGTGATAATTACCCCTTTACAGTACATATGCTAATTACCCTTAGCTCATTATGCTCATTACCATGCAATAGGCGTTCTATAACAAAAAGGACATTTTATATTTTTACTGAATACTGGCCTTTAAACCCACCCCCGCGCGCTTTAGGGCCTGGTATCATTCTTTAGTTTACAAATTTTTTATTTTTTAAAGTTTATTAATAACTTTCATACCTCTTTCAAAGATTTTATTTATTTTGATTATTTTTAATTGACTTTGGTTTAAAGAATTTGCAAAATATTTCAGCATAATTAGTTTTTTGCCTAGTATCATATGAATCGTAACGGTTTGAGAAGATTATCCATGACAGGTCACCCCGATATATGCAGTCACCCCAGTTTAAAAGGCAGTCATGAAAAAACACTCGTGACACTTAGAACTATTTGGGAATCTTTCATTAGTATTATTTATTAGCGTTGGACATCAAATGTTTTGCTATGGCAAATGAAAAGTGTCGACGCATGTAACTCGTAATAAGTAAACATTTTATAAAGCCTCCCGATTACATATATTGCATTAAAGTTTCGACTAGATATTAATGCAAATTGTTACCTTTTTTAAATTCCTAATAAAAAAAATTTGAGGTCGGGAAATAGTAATCTAAAACTAAAATTTGTAGAATAGTTAAATACAATTAAACTCAGAAAATCAAGAACTGAGTGGCAAGTTCAAAAATGATACCCTGCAATAAACTTTGCTACAAAACAAAAACACATCATGCTGATATAGGCAAACAAATTTTTCAACGTAAAAGCACAAAAACTACCTTTATTAATAGTGGTTGGTTGTTTTGTGCCTCAAAAACTTCATAAACAGTGAAAGTGCTGCCAATGTATTGATATTGAGCTTCTGAAGCGTTCTTAGATTTGTACCAAGACAATAAGATGAGAACGAATTGAAGGACAGCCAGTGACAGCACGATGATTGGGAGGATGAATTTTGCGGCGTTACCACTACTTGTGCAATAGTAGGACTGTGGAGTTTTAAACAGTCACTAGTGAGTCTAATTACCGGCACAGATTAATTTCTATTTTAAAATGTAATTTAAAAAAATGTAAAAGTATCTAAAATAATGAAATTGATTGGGGTATTAACCAGGATGGAGTCGATGATCCCGACTGCAAAACAAACCGGCAAACAGAAGATGATTGAAAGAAAGGCAAATATTTTGTAGACATCTAACTGAGGTGTTGAAATATAATGTGTTAAACAATATCTATTCAACTGCTTGAGTTTCAGTCAAGTTTTCAATATAAAAACATGTAAACAATAAGCACAGCAATGTGCTACAACAATGTGGCTCATTCAAATACTGATAAATTTGTAGTTACATGTTTGTTTGCTGGGCGTGTTTTAGCGTCTGCGTTGTTGTTAAAACTTATTGTGAACAACACAAATTTTAATAAAGTTGCATTAATACGCATTTATTAATAGGTATGAACATTTTGATTCAAGGTCTTCGTTGAGACATTACTAAGAGTTTCTAAGCTTATCAAATTGAAATCTTCTTTTCTTGTGAAGACCTGACGATTGACAACATTAGTTAATTCATTACAGTTTCTCACAATCTTATTAATTTGCTACTCAGATGTTTACAATTTTTCAGCCAAACATAATTTTGATAATTGAAAATATTTCATTGCTGGCATCTCTGAAGTAGAAAAAGCTCGTTTTAAAGTTTCACGCATAAATAATTCCTAATTTTGATGGATCAAATAATAACATTTACTTTGTAAATTATATTCGAAAATGTAGAGTAATAGCAAATTGAAATTTAAAAAATGTGGAATGTGTTGCATTTCTTTTCAGTTAGCGTTTCACGTTTTCAGCCAGTGCAAATCTAAAAACGAACATTAAAACACGTTTGCTGACCTTTTTTTATAAAATTTCTTATTTTAGTTTATTTTAACGAGATTGTATCCACAACGGGGTTAAAGCATTGTTCAAAGCGGTGTCACATGAGGAGAGGGAAGTAAGAAAATAAGTTGATGTAAACCTTTGCACATACCGCATTTGTGTCGTTGTTTTGAGAACTTTGTAGTTCGGTAGGAAGGTTTGGATTGAATTCTGCCGCCACTCCTTTCTTTCTTGATCTTTTACTTCTGTACAATGCTAAGCCCGCTACTAATGGCTGTGTGTGTGTTTGTGTGTGTGTTTGTGTGTGTGTGTGTGTGTGTGTGTGAATAATTAGAATAATTAACAATCAAATAATATTGTTTAAAAATTTACAAATGCCGTAAATAAATAATTATTTTGTGTGTGCACGTGTAAATGAAACGCGTCGAAATTATTTTATTTAGTTTAAGAGTATTAAATTTTATCGTTGATTAAAAGTTTGAACAAATTTCACAAGTGTTATTAGCTAAAAAAAATCTTATATATTCATGATTTCTTAAACATTGGCTGAAGTGATTCACACAAATGCAAACGTGTATACATTAAAAAATTTGTAGTTTGTTGTACGTCTATCATCTAGTTATCAAAGATGTTACCAAATGAATCTGCTATGTGCACACGTAATAGAAATGCTCATTTGTAAAAGTTAGTAATGGGAGAGAATTTTATATTATTGTATAGAACGAAACATCAATGTTTGTCTAGTACATTGAATCCTTGTGCTTGCTAATGAGAAATGATGTTTCTCTATTTTACCATGATAGCAACAAACAGCGTTTATGTTTAAGCAACTTAAGAAAATTAACTGAAAAATAGATCAAATATATCATAGAAGATTACAAGCCAAAGATTAAGAAAACTAACTGCTATAGCTGTCCACATTCCGACGCTTATCCACATCCAGTTTAGTATGACCATGGGTGCAGAATTCGGACCCAAAGTTTGGGAGAAAATGTTAGCTGGAGAGTTGAGACAGCCCCATGAATTTGAAGCAAGTGCCAATGTCGAATATATTATGTTGACAATGCCTGCCAGAATAGTAGAGCATGCTAACAGCGCTATCATTATACCTAAAAGACGACCGTGCCTCAATGATTTTTTGACGGAATTCGCTGATGAATTTTAAAATATTACTATTGGATTGTTTCTAATTGAAGATTATCAGTAAAGATCGAGTGGATTGTGATGCGATATTTATGAATTTAATTTTAAATAATAATATAATAGAACATAATATCCATAATAATAATATTTATGAATTTAGTTTTAAATAATAATATAATAGAACTTCCAAATGTTATCAAATAAAGTTGTAAAAGTAGAATAAATTTGATAACGTTAATTATTTAACTGTTTCAATGAACGTTTGAGTTAGTGGATCTCTGAGTGTACTTACGTGCTTTGGTCATTTGGAGAGTTTCGTTCGTCAGGTTGTCATTCAGAGACCCATAAGATGCATTGGTGTTGAGAATGTTTGTTTTAGAATGGTGAGCGTCATTGAACATCCCGTTGATAAGAGAATTTGGATCTTGTCCAGTTGTGCCGGCCATTCTGCTTAGGAAGATTGTGGGACCTAGTGCTGGATTTTTTCTTAAGCTTCTTATCTACCTATCGCAACTAATTAATAATTCTGGCTGGTTATCTGTTAAACTTTAAACCAGGCTTCTAAAAGTTAAAATATTCATTGTGTGATTTCTTCAATATTTAATTCGAAATTATAATAGTTTAAAAATGTTTATTAGAGTTTTTTGCTAGTTAGTAGATACATGACATAAATTTCATCACAAACAATTCAGCGAATAATTATAAAAATAGTTATCTGAAAAATAATTTTTTAAAATTATTAACGAAAATATTCGCCGGACTCAATGAATTTAGCAGCGTACAAACGCACCAAAAATTTTGAAGTAAGAGTTGCCATTGTTCAACATGGCCTTTGTTAAGACTTGCCTGCTATTCAATGAACAACATACCATGGCATGACAATGAAAGGTTATTTATGGGTACGTAATCTCTTTTTTGTTTGATTGGCTCACTTGATGTATGTACTTTATAAATAGAGATATATGAATTATATGAGCCAAAAATATATAGAATATATTTGAATATATGTAGAATTATATCTATTATATACCACATACTGCCTATACACGGTATACATAAATATAATCTGTCATTTAATATTATAATATTTAAAACTAAACCTATATATATTTGAAGTACACCTACATACATACACATGCATATAATTATATATATATATTATTATTATTATTATTCTACATCAAAAACATACAAGAAGGATTTTACCCAAAAGTAGATGGCCCGACTGAACACGCACAGCTCTTAACTCACAGGATCAATGATTGCAAAAAAAGCAGCAGAGAACAATGATCATCACACTTCTAGATTTGCAAAAGGCCTTTGGTAAAGATCAAAAAGAAGTGGCTTAAGACCACCTGAAATCATCTTTGCAGCCCAATTTTAAACCGACTGCAGTCTAGACATATTTACACCAGACAAGCCGAAGTATAAACTGTTGCAATGGTCTATTTTTGAGTAGATAAAGAAATAAACAAGACATTGAAGAGTATGCCTGATTAAAGATCTTTTGATGCGTCTAAGTCTATGCAATTTCCCAGAGCATTTTTTTGAAACTGTCTTTGTATGAACATTAAAAGACATGTTATTATCAAAAAAAATCCCAGGTTGCGTGCAGTTTTAAAAAATTCAATGTCAGAATCAGAATCATCAGGTCTGATAGACTCAATGTTTATTTTTCTAATTGCTGCCTAGTGCCAACCGGTAAAAACTGAGTTTTTTATTGATTCAATTTTAGCCTATTTGCCATCATCCACTCATTAATTTAAGAAAAACATGATCTGAGTCTGCGAACAAGATCATCAAAACGACACAGAGGAGCACTAGCAATAATATGAATATCATCAGCAAAACTGTGGTGTTTGAAATTATATCAGCCAATGATTTTGAAAACATCTACAGTGTAAAACACAAATAGGAGAGGACCAAACCCTGTGACAGTTTCAGCATGTGTCAAGTTAGACCTGAACAGAATCTGTAGTGTATGACCAGAAAGATATTACCCAATCAATTGAAAAACAACACTCGATAATCCGTATTAATATTGGAGCTTCAAAGTTTTTCAAAGTTTATTCATAATCAACAACATATCAAAAAAGGAAATAAAAGTTATGAAGTTGAATTTGCGGAGACCTAATAAGACTGCATGTCTTGTGGTGGTAAAAGTAATGTATGATCAACACAATCAAAGGCAGAGCTCATATCTAAAAGAGCAAGTAACGACACATTCTGAGCATCTGTGGAGGAATACAAATTAGAACATCCCAAGAGATGACGTTCTTTGGATGGAGTAGTAAATTTGTAGTAATCAAACTCCAACCCAAGAATGTCATCTCTTGTGTTTGAAAACAACTGCACTAGTAAACCGGAATTGATAATGGATCATAGCCATCTAATATATTTGTTCAAATGTAATATTGGTGAATGTGGGCACGATAATTCTGAACATATTGGTATGACGACGAGCAAGTTATCGAGAAGAATCACGATGCACGTACAAACTGGCGCTATAAAGGATCACACGAAAGAGGAACACAAAACTAAAATAACTAGACAAATCTTTGACCACAATGTTAAAATTTCACATTACATTCATTACAATAACAGCCATAACAACGGCCAATTTGTGATTCTTCCTACCAATACATATAGAAAAAGAGATAAATTTTGATTATTATAACATAAATATATAATACATAATTAAATAAATAAATAACAAAACTAAATAAATAGATAAATTTCGATAATTATAACACGTAAAGTGTTATATTTAACGAAGTTGAATATAATATACATATATGTGCGTATATGTGTGTGTGTGTTTGTGTGTGTAGATATATATATATATATATATATATATATATATATATATATATATATATATATTTATATATTTAACAACATACATATATCGTACAACAGGGCGTTAATGTAATGTAATGCCTGTCTTTGTTACTCCAAACAAAAACCATATTGTTTGCCTTTCAATGTTTTATTTTCTATGGCTACCTTCTATTTTTAATTTAAATTTTTGAAACTTAAATGTTTTAATTTTAATTTTAGGAAATTGGGTAAAATTTGAATGAAAAAAATAAAAGTGGGCAAAAACTGAACATGTAATTTATATAAGTTTTTGTCTTCAGATGTTTATCTTAATAGAAAGCGTAGATTTCCAATATACGGAACACACGCAATCTACATGATAATACATTGAATATCATGATGATGAAACAGAATTTATTAAATTGTTTTTAAAAATTTTAAGTCTAAACTAAATTGACAAGCAATGAATTAAAACTGGTATACCTTTTAATGTAGAAATTTTGAAAGTATTTATTAAAAGTCGAAAGTTGTTTTAATAATAACTGAAAAAAATATTTACAGCGGCGGATACAGAATTTCACGAACGGTGGGTGATTTTGAAAAATTGCAAAATTGATGGCATTTCAAATTTCGTTTAGAAACTTCTCGGCTTAATATTTTTCCAGAATCTGCTATATTCCCTTCTTCCGTGTTCTAGGAGGGATTCATTCCCGCATTTACTGGACCCGCCACTGCATGTCTACCTGCAGTTTGAATTTAGGAAGAAAATGTAAAGTAACATTATTGTATTTTAATTCAATGCAGTCTTCAAAACCGAAGCTCGCTTTTTCATTTCATTTTAAGACCTTACACTGCTTGTTGCCGTTGAAATTTTAAAGTTTTATTCTGAACTTTTGGTTCACCCACTAGGATAGATTATAGAACAGTACAAAATATTATTTGCATTGCATATCCATCTTCATGGATGGATGAATAGAAATTTTCAGCAAACACATTCAGGCAAAAGGGTTAACCAGATGACTGATGATGAAAAATTTTTATTTAAAAATTTTAAATTAAAAAAATAATCCATTGAATAAACGCAAAAATGAACAAATGAAAGAACGAATGAACAAATGAACGAACGAATGAACAAATGAACAAATAAACGGATGAATGAACAAATTAACGATTAAATGAACGAATGTATAAACAGATGAATAAACGTATTTATCAAACTGTAAACCAATGAAATAATGTATAAACATTTGCTAAAATTTTTTAGATTAATGATAAAACGCTAAAATTATGATTTATAATTATTTTTAAATTGAAAGGAAAATAATTAAATGGTTTTCAATGGCAGCTATTTCTAATTCAGCGTAATTGAAGTTAAAAATGTCTTTAGAAAACACAATTATTGAAACTATTTATTGGAACATTTATTATTGTCGTTGTTATTATTTTTAACGAAACAAACCTAGCCATCAAAATAAATACAAGGATAAGCTCAATGTCAGCATGAAAGAAAATTAATTATAATCATTTAAACATTCGGAATGTCTCCAATAGGCATTTTTAATAAATTGGATTTGTCAACAGTTAACATTTCATAGACAGATTCTTTTATAAATAACCTTATTCTAACTCTAATTTCTTCCTCGTACGATATATACTGTGAGCTAGATAACATATGATTAGATTTGTTGCTTTCTAACGCCTTGCACTTGTCATTGGCAAAGAGTAAGAACATATCTTATCTTTGAACATTAACTTTATACTTTACTCATGCATGTTTTTAGAAAGAAATAAAGTTTGTTCCCATTATTATTATTATTATCATTTGATTCACTGCTTAATTGTAGAACATTTTGCCCATCCTCTCAGTATAGTATAATTTGATTTTATAACTTCATGTCTTTTGATCGTGAACAAAATTTTTTTTTATTATTGTCATTATTGTTTTTATTATTTCCAAAGTATGTTTAATCAATTTGAACTTAATTTATTTACACTGAATTTAACTCCTCTCTCCGTATTAAAAATAATTTTCAAGTCAATTTCACACTGGTTTCAATATCTCTACGTGGCCACATGGGGCGAGCACTACAGATTTGCATGCAACATTTTAATAAGATTTGACTCCATTTTCTTTTATCTCATTTATCTCACTTCATTTTATTTTACGTGTTTCTGCAAAACAAGAGAGCGTTCTCATCTTTATCGACATTATTGTTATTTTTACATACGACGAGGAATACTAAAAATAGCAGTGGAAGTATTGTAGTAGTAGTAGTAGTAGTAGTAGTAGTAGTAGTAGTAGTAGTAGTAGTAGTAGTAGTAGTAGTAGTAGTAGTAGTAGTAGTAGTACTTATCGTCGTCTCGGTAGTAGTATCATAGTAGTAGTTGTGGTTGTTGTAGTGGTAGTAATAGTCATCATTCTTATTATTCAAATGATAGCAGTGCTTTCTTCTTTCCAATGCTCAAGAGATAAGTAAGAACACGTGGAAATCATACGTGAATACATCGTCATAATCATCATTAATGTTAGCATCAACGTTACCATCATCATCGTCACTTGTGTCATTGTATTTGTCATCATCTTTTTCATTATCTTTATAAGTTCACTAGTGAATACATGTGCTAAATACAATAAACTACACATGCCTTTTTAAATAAACCGAAATTTCTTTACATTCAAAACCAGTCATTGCAACACAAGGTACATTAAGTGGGGTAACAAGTGTATCTACTTATATTGCCATTCTAGAAAAGAACGCATTTTGATAGCGAGATTGTTGATACAACTTTTTTCGGATCTGCCTGCATGAAAATTTTCCCATTTCAAAAATTTTTATTTTGCCTTTCAGTAGTTGTTAGTAACCAACAAAAAAGTAAACTTATCCAAATGTTTCTGAATTACAGTTTCAAGTTTTTAAAACTGAAAAATAACGTAAATTATAGAGAAAAAAGATTAAAGTATTTAACTTTCCAGTATTGATAGAAATAAAACTTCAAGAATGTGGACGAGATGTAGCAGTCATTGGGTTGGAACGCAAAGACATCCTTGCTTATTGTGGGCGATGTTTGCGTTCAAAATTGCTTTGAACAATAGCATTCCCGTGTGTGGTGCTCGTATTGTTGTTTTTGATACTTCTGAGAACTAATGAAAAACACTAAATTACAGTAGCGTCCGGTTTGACTGCAAACAGTCCCAAACTTATCACGTGATGCGATGCGTGGATTAATGCGCTGTTATGTTGTTACCGAAAACTTCGAGAATGAATCGAAAATAAATATTTAATATTTAATTAGAAAAATTGACTAAACTCTAGATGATCGATTGAAGAAAATATTACATGATCGATTGAACAAAGCTTCATTTGCTTATAGAAGACAAATAAAAAAACCGAAAATGGTTTATACCTTCTTCGTTACGACGAAACCAGCGTTCTAAGTAGAATTTAGCTTTCCCCGTACTAAGGTATGTGACGAGTCTTAGTCAAATAAATTTATGAACGATAAATTTTAAAAAAGTTTCTAGTTTAGGAAAATTTTTAATTTCGACCAAATTAAAAAGATCCATTAGCATATATTTTTAAAAATTAAAATGTTTAAGGTAAATGATAAGTTTATTAATGAATAAAATATCGATTCATTTATGAAATATTCTTTGAAAAAATTGTACAATAAAAAAAAAATCTATAGTTTCACACAAAGCTCATTAAAACTTTACAACAATAAAACCGACAAAGACTGTAAAATGCGAACAAAGATGGTAAAAACATAGTGATGATTTTATGGACTGATTTAAATTAATATTAAAATTAATTATTGTACAACAATTCGAAACCACTATACGCGTAATTATTTAATATCGTAAACTGATGAATTTACAATTAATAGATTTTAATTAATTTACTGTCTATAATTATTAAAATAAGTTTATTAGCTATACAACCAATACCAAGGAAGTAATCTAGAATCTTTGGTTGGAAAACGAAAAGCCACTTTCCGATCCAAAGTTGAAAAATTTGAAGCTATCTGAGGAAGGAGAACAGATCAGTTACGAATTTTCCACGTTATCCAAACAGAAATTTATGAGTGACAAACCACTTGACAGAAGTGCTGTGATCAGTTATGATTTAAATTACAAGACAACAGGATCAAAACAAGACTGTTTTTTTACCAATTGGAACATGGCAGCAACTTTCAAGAATAGATATAAATTCAATAACTGTTAATGATGAGGTCATCGCATTTTGTCAGACAGCAGCTAATCTGGGCTTCACGATTGATTCAGGTTTGTCAATGAAACAACACATTAAGAAGCTCTCAGCCGAATGCATGTTTCAAATCAGGAAAATCAATCAAATTCGACGATCCCTAGATACATCCACGCTGCAGACGTTGGTTCATGCATTTGTGCACTCACGCGTCGACTATTGCAATAGTTTGTTTTATGACTTGCCTGATCGATCCATGGCTGTACTTCAATCAATACAAAATCGAGCCGCAAAAGTTGTTGTTGGAGCTCTAAAATACGATCATGTGTCTCCAATACTGAAGGAACTTCATTGGCTAACCGTCGAAAAAAGAGTGTTGTTCAAAATTTCAACAATTGTCTACAGGTCTATCAACGGTCTAGCTCCATCTTATTTGTCTGACAGGTTCAAAAAGAGATCTTCAAAAGCATCTGGAACACACTTGAGATCCGATGTTTCAAACCTGCTGTTGATCCCAACAACGAGTCTCCGTATAGGCTCTCGTAACATTGCTGTTTCTGGACCAACTGTTTGGAACAACCTGCCTGCTGCTCTCAGAAATCCGGACCTAAACCTGCGTGATTTCAAGAAGAAACTGAAAACTCATTTATTTTCATTGTAATGCATTACTGATCGATTCTTTCTGTTTAGTCGACATGTTCTAAATATTATTTCGTATTTTCGTTTTATTGAATCGATTACTTTTCTGTTTATGACCAAATTTTAATCTTATTTATGTGCGATGTATTATGATTCCTCGTTTGTTATTTCAATTATGTTGTTAAGTTCAGTTTTTGTTAGATAGCGCTTTTGAGATTCCTTTAATTAGCGCTTCATAAATGTTTCAATAATAATAATAATAATAATAATCAGGCTGAAGTTTCTACCCAAGATGACGTCGAAGAAGAATTAATTAAAAATCGTACACAAACAAAGAAAACTGAAGCAGTGAAAATTAATAACTCCGCAAGCAGAGAAAACGAAATGAAAAATAAAGATGATGAGAAGAACAAAGATTCTAACAAAACATTGAATAATGGTGTTGAGAAATACAACGACCAAACGGAGATTGAAAGAAAATTTCAATGTGACGTTTGCAATAAGTGCTTCTCATGTAAGAAAAACTTATGGCGCCATCACAAAATTCACACTGGAGTGAAACCATATAAATGTAATGTCTGTGGTAAATCGTTTACTAAATCTTCTGATTTAAAGAGACACATGAGGTTACATACCGGTGAAAAGCCGTACAGTTGTGGTGCGTGTGAAAAGTCTTTCAGTGATCCTACCCCTTTTCGTCGCTACAAGAAGGCCCATAAACAAATACAACTACAACTACAAGAACTACAGAAACCCAGCGACAATAATGTTGTAAAATTGTTGAATTTAGATAACGAAAAGCATTTTTCCAGTTTAGAGGTAGAAAATGTGAAGCTATCTGGCGAGAGAGGACAGATTAGTTACGAGTATTTATCTTCAAACAAACAGAATTTCAAGAGTGAGAAGCCATGTGACAGAAGCGATGTGGTCAAATATGATAATCAGTCTGCATTTTCAACCCTTAATGACGTCATCTGTCCAGTGAGTTCTATCTCTGCAAAAATTACTTTACCGAAATTTATTAATAAACAACCAAAGTCTATTATCAACGAGTTACCAGTGGAACAACTGCTTGATGCACCGAATTTTCTAAAACAACAAACGCAACGACTACAGAGGCTACAAAAACCCAGCGACAACATTTCACCATTGGTTTTGTTGAATCTTCCAAAAGATAGTATAGATGAAAACAACAAAAAAGAAAAGAAAACAAAGAATGAAAATGGTTTTATTCGTACTGATGAAGTTTACCGAGAACGTTACAGTGATGAAATACGTGAAGTTCTGGAAAGGGAATTTAGTCAAAAAAAATATATCGATGTCAAAGATAGGGACCGAATTGCATTCAAACCGGCCTGAGTATTCGCCAGATTAATTTTGGGTTTCAGAACCAAAGGGCCAAAATCAAAAAATTCAAACCATTTGACGGAAGCGCTGTTATCAATTATGATAATCAGGCTGAATTTTCTACCCTTGATGACGTCGTCTGTCCTTCGATCTCGGAAGAAAAGTTAAGTACTTCAAGTTCACGTTTCAGCGATGAAGTACGTGCAGTTTTGAAACACGAATTCAGTCAAAAAGATTATGTCGATCTCGTAGATAAAATTCATGATAAAACAAAGAATCAAAATCTACGGAAAGACAAAATAACTCAGCAGACAAAGGAAGATGGAACAGTAAAAATTGATATTAATGCCGCAAGTAAAGAAAATGAAATAAAAATTGAAGATGATGAGACTAACAAAGATTCTAACACCGAATTTAAACTTTGTGTTGAAAAATACGAAGACCAAACAAAGATTGAAAAAAAATTTCATTGTGATGTTTGCAACAAGTCCTTTTCAAGTAAAGGTTACTTAACGCAACATAAAAAATTTCACTCCGGAGTGAAACTTTACAAATGCGATACATGCGGTAAATCTTTCGTCATGCATCATGATTTAAAAAAACACATTAGGACCCATACTGGAGAGAAACCATATAAATGTGATGTATGTGGTAAATCGTATACTACATCTTCTAGTTTAAATGTTCACGTGAGGATACATACCGGTGAAATGCCTTACAGTTGTGGTGCGTGTGGTAAGTCTTTCAGTAATCGTAGCTCTTTTCGTTGGCACAAGAAGACCCATAAATAAATTTTAGAGGATACAATTACATTGTCTGAGGATTTCGATTAATTTTGAACACTGTTCCTTTTTTATGTTTTTGTTTTTTAAATGAGTTTTATTAAAGATATAACAGTAACAATAACTTAATATTTAATTATATTTTATTTAATATTTAATATCTGATTTAATTTGAATAAATTTGTTGTTGGTTTATTGTTCATATTATATTTTAATTAAAGTTAAATAGTAAATATTTAATTGAGATCATTTAATTTTGAAACTCCTTAGAAGATATTTTCAATGATTATTTCATTAAAAAATTAACAACTCAAATCTGTTATAAATTATTTGGTATATGGGAAGATGCCTTGACGATCATGATGATGATAGTAATGATATACCATAATGAGATACTATGATATCATAATGAGATACTATGATATCATGATACCATAGAAAATGAAGATGATGATGAGGATGATGGCAGTTGTTATAATTATTGTTGTGATGACAATGACGTTGTTTAAAACTTATGGCCATAAAATTTGCTCGCTCTCCACTTTTAAGAACCTTACCGATTCCACTAACAAAATTTTATTTTCAAAATTTAAATGAGAAAAAATAATCATAAACCTAAAAACTAAGAAGTGTAGTAATGAAAATATTTTTTAAAAAAATATATTTTTTATTTAAAAAATATATTTTTTATTTAAAAGAAACATTTTTTTAAAATGTTGAAAATTAGTTAAGAAAACGTTGAAGAAGGTTTTTTTTTGAACGAAGGAAGAAAATTGTTGGAAGGTTTTCTGGCATCATTTTGCTCACGTCTGACAAGTTCGCTGCGGTAACCAGGCATCATGATAACGATGGTAGAGACGAGAAGAATGATGATGATGAAGATGACGACGATGATAATTCGGATGATGATGATGATAAAGAAAATGATGATGAAAATGGTAATGCTAATCAATCAATCAATCAATCAATTAGCTTATAAAGCGCTATTTCCGCGATGTTCAACAGCGCTCCTCAATGAATTTTGAAAACAGATAGGTCTTGAGATCCGCTCTGAACTTCGCAAGTGATGGAGAAATAGTTAGAGAAGTAGGTAGAGAGTTCCAGAGAAAAGGACCAGAAAAAGCAAAAGCAGATTTGGCAAAAGAGTGTTTAACACCAGTTAAGAAAAAGCGAGAAGAAGAAGACGATCGTAAACCGGGGCGTTTAGGTTCAATTAATATATCTGATAAGTACTTAGGAAATAATTTAGATTGAGACTTATACATGAACGTGCAAATTTTAAAAATTATTCTATATTTTATAGGTAGCCAGTGCAAGAGAACAAGATATGGAGATATATGAGAAAAGAAAGGGGCACGAGCAACTAGACGAGCAGCAGAGTAAAAGCTACT
>NW_008705269.1:1325476-1360743 GCF_000326865.2 Helobdella robusta
TATCTGAGAGAGAGAGAATAGTAGAATCAAAGATAAAACCTAGACTACGAAACTTATGAGAGACATCAAGAGTTTTAGAATCAGGTAAGATAATAGGAGGAATAGTAATTGAGTGTTTAGATTTATTAAAACAAATTAATTCAAACTTAGAAGGATTAAGTTTAAGACACATAGAATCAGACCAAGCGATAATCGAAGAAAGACATAGAGATAAATTATGAAGAACACTATTGAGATTAGATGGAGGAAAAGAAGTATAAATATAAGAATCATCAGCATATAGTTGACTAGAGAAAGAAAAGTTATTAATAATACGAGGTAGTTCAGAAGTATAGAGTATAAATAGAAGAGGGCCAAGGATAGAACCCTGAGGTACCCCGAAAGTAAGAGTAGAGGAGTTAGAAGTAGAATTATTGAGAACAACAGAAGAAAAACGATTACAGAGATAAGAAGAAAACCAAGATAGACAAGAATCAGTAATATTAAAAGAAAGATGCAGCAGTCTCAAGAGAATAGTATGGTCAACAGTATCAAAAGCTGAAGAAAAGTCAAGAGCAAGAAGAAGAGTAAGATTACTATTGTCACTAGAGAGAAGGATATCATTGTGTATTTTAAGTAAAGAAGTAAATTATATATCTATATATAAGCAACTCTATATTCTTAAGTAATAATTGAAATTGCGCAAAAAACAAAAAAAACTCTATGTGATACCTATCTTTATCGGAACATATCATTAATTTAATATGTTTCAATAAAGATAGATGTGTATCTGCATAGGCATGAAACACATTCGAAATGCATCAACGAGGTATATTACAGTTTTATACATATGAAACCTCCTCCCTCTCAACTACCTTAATTAAATTTAATTTCACCCAGTGCCTGGTGGAAGGCCTCCTCCTTCCCGTTCACGTGAATGATGCCGAGCTTCAAGTACATCCTCCAAATTTGCTTTTTCTTCACTACCTTTGTGAATTGACAGGCCACGAAGTTCTCAATAGAACTTTTGTCCACGTCTTTTTCATCATCGTCTGAGTTCAACGGGTCAGGATCCTTTTTTTCTGCAGCCGAGGATTCGTCAGAGAGGTCATCATTTTCTCCCACCACCTCTTTCTCATTCTCTTCATCATCGGAATTGTCGCACAATCTGTCCAGCTGTTCTTCAATTGTGAATAGCACTTTATTGCTTCCATCTTGATTTCTATGAGACACTAAAAGCTTGTTTCTTAGGACTGGTGTCCTCGTTTTAAGACGCTGCAAAACAGTTGGGCTGGTCGGACTGGTGTTGTCGTTTTTCAAAAAATTGTTGTTGTTACGGGTGGTGTTGTTCAAGAGTTGCCATGTGTTTGGACTGTTAAGGCTAATGTTGTTGTTTGAGCTAGAGATGTAGTTAATGTTGTTCAAAATGTTTGGGCTGTTAAGAGAGATGTTGTTCAGGTTGACGTAGTTCCTTGGCGAGAAAATGTTTGTGACGTTAAATCCAGAGTTAGTGATCATGCGCGGCGTCATGTTTGTGTTGTTGAAAGGCATCGCATTTGAATTGATCCGGCGAATATTGTGCATGTTGTCCAAGCGTGGAATTTTGTTCCGAATGTTCTGGCTCGTGTTGTTCAAACGGGCATTTGAAAGCACCGCATTTGAGTTGATCGAGCTTGGTAAGATGTTCGGATGGTTCCCGCTGTTGATGCCAGAGTTCATCAGACAGATGATGTTGTTAATGTTTCTCGGCACCGTTGTGATGATGTAGGAGCCTGTCAACACGTTTGAGGTGTTGTTTATGTTATTTATGCGCTGCAAAACTTGTGGACTGCTAATTCTGATGTTGTTCAGGTTGACGTTGTTGTTTTGTGGAAAATTGTTAAAGATGTCCAACACAGTGTTTGTGTTAGTGATCATGCGCGGGACCGCATTTGAATTGATCCGGCGAATATTTATCTTCTTGTTCAATCTTGGGAAATTGTTTTGAATGTTCTTGTTCGTGTTGTCCGAGTGTACATTTGAATTGATCAAGCTTGGTAAGATGTTCGGATCAACTTTGTTGTTGTTGATTTTTTTATTCGGATTTTTCCACAAGTTGGAGTTGTCGATGGATTTGGTGTATCCAGTGTTAATGTTGCAGCGATGATTTCTTTCATTAAGTTAATGTTATCATCTGTTGCTGTATTATTTGCGGATACTCTTGGTAATCCATCCGAACAATTTGACTCTGTCAACTTATTCTCCCATAACGTGCATGAATAAAAAGTAACGCAATTAAAAAATGTTCACGTTATGTTCAACGAGATTTAAAGCGCGTTCGAACCCGAGACTTACTGGCATCTTTTTACAAAATCAAATAAAATTTGTGTAGTCTGTCCTACCAACGCTTTATTATACAGCCCTATAAACTCACCTTATCTATAATATATAATGTTTATTTAGTTTGTTTAAATTTAATATCCAATAATAAATTTTTTTACTTAAATTTATGTAATTCTGTAATAATAATAAAAAATAATAATAATGAACATTAAAAAACAATTTTTTAATTTAATAAATAAATTAAATAATAAATTACAACATATCATTAGAAAAAGAAACAAATTAAAATATAATTTCACGTTGCAATTGAATTTAATAATAATATATATACTTGTCCTATTTTGCTTTATATGTACAATTCCCAAGGTCTTTTTTGTAAATTTTTTTTGCTTTATTGAAACTAAAAAAAGTCATTATCGAATTCACGACATTTCTTTCAGAATTTATAAGTTTGATGTTAAATTGCACAATAATTTTTCATCTTTAGAAAGCGCTTCAACATTGAGACTAAAAGTAAACTTACTGCCGCTCAGGCAGACGAGATTTGTGAGTTTTGACTTTTTCTTGGCGTCTATTTCATATTATATTTTGAGTTTTGTTTGACCGCTATTTTATTGAATCGAAATCGATGGCGTTTTCCGCTCAATCAGACGATGGTTTGTTCAAATCCAATTTTCCGGAGTGCGACTTGAAGTTGTATTATAGTGGGGAAGAATTGGACAAAATGTCTATTGTGGAGAAGTTAATTAAATTTAACAAGTTGAAAAATTATTTCGTTTGCAAATCTCTAGGTTGGCTATTTTTTTAGATTTTAAAAATTAAATAACTAATTTCATCCATTTTTTAATTTTTGTGATAGAAATGCAGAGGTTTAGCCAAGTATGAAATTTTCAGCATTGAAACCCTAAAAAAAATGAAAAATTAACTTCAATTGAAATTTTAAAGGCAAAATTGAAATTGAACAAAAACCTCTTTATTAATTTGTAGAGAATGGCACTGAATATTTTTTCAACTAATTTTAGCCCCAAAACAATAAAATGTAGTAATTCTATTTATTATTAGTAATTATTACTAATAATAGAATTACTGAGTAATAAAATAGCAAAAGGAATGATGGCATAAAACTGGTTGACAACATTTGTAACAAATTTAATTTAATTAAGCGATTAAGCCCCTCCCACAACTAATTTTTGGATGTACCACAGATAAAATAATATGTAATAGAATAGATTCTGTATCAATTAACATCATAATTTTATTTTAAAATAAAATTTAATGTTTCAAATACATTTAATCATTAAGATTGCAATTTTATAAAATGGAAACTATTCATTTTTGTTTGTTGCAATGTTTATATCAAATTTTTAATTTTTTAAGGATTGGATCTGGGTGAACCTGATTTTTTAAAAAAGATGAAAGCTAAAAATGTTAAAAAAAGTTTGTTTCTAATTTCAATTGTTGACATTTTGATGAAATTATTAAATTTTAATTTAATTTATCAGCAGAAAAAGGTTTTTCAGAACTGCCTGAAGAAGTAAAAAATGCTTTATTTTTCACAGAAGTCCCTGAATCTTTCTATAAAGAAGGAGGATTGTCATTTGTTGGTCATTTTTTAATTTCTACATTTGTTGAGTTAAATATTGTTATCATAAACAATCATTGTTTATTAAATAGTTATGTCCCTTTCACATGATTTGATGTTAATTAGTTGAATTGATCATGTCGTTGTTTCAGTTTGATGATGATGAGGAAATCACAGAAAAACACTTACACGGTGTACAACTACCATTAGTAAAAAATGAACAATACAAGGAGGCTGCCTGGAATTTCATCAAAGCTATTGCTCCAAGCTCACTGCAATTGATGAAAGAAAGTTTAAAGTTGAAGCAAAGGGCATTTGACAAATTTAAAAAAGGAGAATTAACATTGGAAGACATGCAATTATTCTTTCCAACAAGTGAATTATTTTTAAATTTATTTTTTATTTGTTTTTATCAGATGAAATTTTGTTATTATCATTATTATTAATTAATTATTATCATAATTAATAATTGTCTTGGTTATTACATTAAACTGACCCTCACTGCCTTGTGAGTGATGTTGCATCATCAAAGGCTAGGTCCACCGCTTATAACTGTGGTTGCGTAAGGAAGGGCGTCCTGCGTAAAAATTAGCCAATAAAATATTTATGATGGCAAAAGGGGTATTTAGGTTTCATCATAGGTAGCCAAACGGCAACCCCCGATCTCGGGGAAAATGACGTCTAAACGTGTGTTGTTGTTGTCATTATTATTAATAACATTATTAAACATTCTTCTAGATATGGAAATGTTAGAAAATGCAATGGACAATGTAAAGTTGAAAGACACCAAGCCAAAAGAACCAAGATACAAGTTAAGGAAAGCTGATAAGAAAAACTATGCTGAGAAGGATGATTCTTTTGATACTGATAATGAAAATGAAAAGAGTTGGGATATTGGATCACAAAATTCAACAAGCCAGGATGTACCAAGTCATACATCCAATGGTATAAAATCAGTAACTTCAATAGGTAATAGCAGCCAAGAGTCATCAATTCAGTCAGAGAATAGCAGTGATTCTTCAAATCAATCAAATCAAGCTTCATATATCCAAGTTCAGAATGAAAAAAAGGCCACACGCACATTTCTTTGGTCTCACTACAACACTTTTGCAGCCAGAACTATTCCGGACGGCTTAGAGTTGAGATATTCAAATCTGCCATCTTCAGTCTTGGGCATCTTCACCAGCAGGCCAATTGAGATTGATACAATATTTGGACCATACGTGGGAGAAGTTCTGTTTGATGAAAAGATTGCATCAAAAACTGGATTATATTGGGAGGTATGTTTATAAGTTTGTTACTTTATGCTATTGTGACTCATTAATTATAATAATAAATTGTTTTCTCTTTATTTATTTTTTATAAATGCAAGGTTTTATTCAATTAAAACTATTTCCATCTGTCTAATTAGCAGTCAGATAAAGAAAAATTATTGTTTTCGACTATAACACGACTCTTATTTTCAATTACAGATATTTGTTGACAACTACAGCCATCATTTTATTGTTGGTAAAAATGCAAACAAGTCCAACTGGATGAGGTATGTGAAACCACCGGTGAAGGAAGAACAAAGAAATCTAGATGCGTTCCAACAAGGTTGCATGCTCTTTGCTGTTCCCTTTTTAATATTAATTTGATATCATTTTATTTTAAATCTTTTTTTAAGTTTGAACATTTTTTTTTCTATTTTTTTTTATTTTTCCTCAAGTAAATTTGAACCTTAGCAAGTTGTCACTTATCAAATATGACGACAGAATGAAAACAAAAAATTTACATAACAAAAAATTTACATAAACAAACTTAAAAAATAATCAAAGTTATCAATATGTTACCAATAAACTCTCCTTATCCAAGGATTTCAGGTGTATTTCAGAGCTAACAGAAATATACCTGCCAACCAGGAGCTCTATGTATGGTACACTTGGGATTACAACCAGGATTACATACTTTATGAAGGCCAAGGTGTGAGTTAATTAGTTAATTTTAAATATCTATTACATATTTTAGGCACATATGTTTTAATATTTGTTATTTAACAATTATTTCATATCATTATTTAAGTTTTAATAAATTGAAATCTGAAAATTTAAGAAATGAATTTTTAAATGATATTCGATTAATAAACTTACAGATTATATTCCAAGGAAAATGAGTATGAAGAAAAAAATTCATGATAAAATAATGAATGAAAATTTACCGAAAGACAAAACAAATCAAACTGTTGTCAAAAAGGCAATGAAAGATGAAGAAAAAGATGAGGCTGTAAAAATTGATGATAATGCCGCAAGCAAAGAAAATGAAATGAAAATTGAAGATGATGAGAAGATTGAAGATTCTACCGAAACATTGAAATTTGACGGCCAAACGAAGATTGAAAAAAAATTTCAATGGGATGTTTGCAACAAGTCTTACTCAAATAAGGGTAACCTAACGAATCATAACAAAATTCACTCTGGAGTGACACCATACAAATGCGACACATGCTGCAAATCGTTCACTCGGTCTGGTCATTTAAGGGGTCACATTAGGACTCATACCGGGGAGAGACCATATAAATGCGATATCTGTGGTAAATCGTTCACTCTGAGTTCTAATTTAAATGTTCACATTAGGACTCATACCGGGGAGAGACCATATAAATGCGATATCTGTGGTAAATTGTTCACTCAGAGTTCTCATTTAAATGTTCACACTAGGACTCATTCTGTGGAGAGACCATATGAATGCGATATCTGTGGTAAATCGTTTACTCTGAGTTCTCATTTAAATGTTCACATTAGGACTCATACTGGGGAGAGACCATATGAATGTGATGTCTGTGGTAAATCGTTTACTCGGAGTTCTCTTTTAAAAGTCCACGTGAGGATACATACCGGTGAAAAGCCCTACAGTTGTGGAGCGTGTGGCAAGTCTTTTAGTGATCCTAATTGTTTTCGACACCACATGAAGACTCATAAATAATTTTTAGAAAACATAATTACATTGGTTGATGAAGTTGATTAATTTTTAACACTGTTAATTTTTTATGTTTTTGTTTTTTAAATGAGTTTTATTACAGATAATAGTAACATTAACAACAACACTGACAGCCGTTTCTAATGCAAGTCATTTTTGCTATGTTTTTGAGTTAGAATGAATTTTTATGAAAATTAGTTGGATTATAGTTGATTGATTTTTAATTCTGTTTTCTTCGTTGTGTTGTTTTGTATTTGAAGTAATTTTCATTTTAATAAAAACATTTAAAGATGTTGTCTACCAGTAGTGTGATATCCGATAAACTTGAAAATCTCGTTTGTACCTTACAACGAGTACATTTTGTGTGTACATTTAAGTACTACCGCATCATAAAGGGTAGGACAGTGCTTAGTAGTTACTAAGTCGATTCAGAAGTAGTGATTATAAGCAGGGAGTTTCGGACTGATGTGATTTTTTTTCAACAGAACGGTAATGACATTAAGAATTCATTCAGTGCAAGAACACGTTTCAAATGTTTATACCATGAATACGTGGTTTCGACTTATTCAATTTTCATAATTATACAGGTCAACTTATTTTAATTTAGTAATTTGATCATTTGACAAATGTGAAAAAAGTTCAAATAAGGTAAAAAGATATAAATAAAAGAGATTGTTCAATTATGACTCAATTTTTGTTTGTGTGTTAAAGGTTAATCTCTCTCTTTTGCGCTTGCTTCAGAGGTTTCAATTGCTTCAGAGGTTTCAAAGACAAACACACACAGCGTACATGAATACGCGTGCAAACCACGTATCACGCACATTGATGATAGGCGGGGATCTCTTTGTATTCGAACTCAGTCATTGCAATAGCAAAACCAGGCGCCTTTAACCATTGAGCCATTACGCTGTACATAATTATGTGACAGATGATCTTGTTCATTTTTTTTTAAAGTTGTTTAAGACTTTAAAACAGCTGGTTGTATTGAAAACACCGCCGTATTTTAATGGTAAACAAACACCAAAGCAGTTTCTATTTGTTTTATCTATATAACACTTTGGTTGAAAAACAATTCGAACTGATGCAGTTAGCCGTTCACGTTGCTGTGGTGAAGTACGTGAAGTTTTGAAACACGAGTTCAGTCAAAGAGAATACGTCACTGACTTGAGAACGAATTGCGCATGAAACCGACTTGAATTTTTGCCAGATTAAGTCCTGGTTTAAGAAAGGAAGGACGTAGAAGAACGGAGAAGGCGTAGATAAAACTAATTTTTTTGAAATAAGTACTCTACCTATTAAAAAAAGTTTTATAGGGTTTAATTATGTGCAAATATTGTTTGAAGGTTTTTAGTTTCGATTCTTCATCGACAGACGTACGAATAATTTTGTATTGGGTATATTTTTTTTATATTTTTTTAAATGTATTTCAACGCTAACTTTTTGTGTAAATATTTAAGAAAGAAACCATATCAATGCTTGCTGTTTGTTATTCATGAAAGTTATTAAGAAAATGAATTAAAACACTACAAAATACAACTTTTTGAAATATCGCAAATTTGTTTTTATATTCAATAATAATTTATATTAACATTGCATAAAGATTCGTCAAACCAAAATGGATGAGTTTGTGTTTAATTTATATTAACATAAATATTTTTAATTAACGTAACTAATCTTATAATAAAGTCGTAGCAAGTTAGTTTATCATTCATTATTCAACATCCATGTGACGCTCGAAGCAAAAAATTTAGCGGCGATAAACTTAGTGAACTGTTTAAGAGAAACTATAGATTTTTTAATTTCAACCAGCCATCAATCAACTCACAACCGACAACTTCTTCACATCCCGTTCCATCAGCACCTTAACCCAGTCTACCACTTTTATCAACAAACACATCATTACATCCACCAATGTCTCCACCAATAGATGTTTCACAATGTTCATTACAATCTACCACAAAACCACAAACACAGTAAGAACTTAAATGCAGCTAATGCAAATACAACTCCACTTCACGCGCTATCATCACCACAAAGCCTGTCAACAGAGTCACAACTACAAGTGGCACTACAAATTATTCAATCATTCTGTAGCCCAACCACATCTTTCACAACAGCAATCAGCGTTACAACACGTTCAACAGCCCATACGAACAGCTGCATCAAATGCATAGCAATCAATATCGCAATCACAATGACTTGACAAACATTTTGTTCCGCAATAAACAATTATCATTTTAATAAACGTACAATCTGCACTCGATCAAAGAGTAGATATATGTTTCTTAATTGAATTTTTTTTATTTTTAATTTGAGGACAAAGTGGAAGTATGCTTGATGAGGACGGCGAAACAAGTAGAAGTCTGCTTGGTAGAGAGTTAGAGACAAATATAGTAGGATCGATCAGATTTAAAATGAGCTGAAATCGTCCGATACTTTATAAGCAGTGGCAATTATTTATAAATAGACTATTTGTTTAGCAAACAAAAAGTAAATACATACTTACAGCGGTGCCTAAAATAATCGCGAATGGATTCAAACAGAAAGAAAGTCTGTTGGTTTAAGATAATTGTTTTTCATTTCAATCTTAAAATACTTCGTAATTTACAGAAACTACTTTTCCCAAAAATAAATAATTTATAACAAAACAAATTATTAAGATATTCGAAAAAATTATGGAGAAGTTCATCATTTCGATTTTAAAACATTTCACATTCTAAAATATATCGTAATATTTAGAAGAACTTTTAATGGTTGGAGTAATGTTATAAATTTAGAGTGGAATTGTAATCACATTCTTGCACAAGGTAGATGTATCAACAACAACAAAATATGCGTTTATTATTGAAATAATCTCTATTTCAATAAGTTAATAAAAAACAAAACCAATAAAAGATTAATGCTATAGTCTTTTGAAACGTTAACTTTAAAATTTTAAAAATTACAAAAACTGATGCAGGCTGATGAAGTTTTCAGAGACAGGTAAACGGGCTTGGCTGATGAGATCTCCAATCCATCGATACTTCTTCCATGTTTCCTCCATGTCCTTCTTCAATTCACTCAACATCAAATTCACCGATGCAAGTTCTGACGTGTATTCTTCCTGGGAATGTTTGCTTCCTGCATACAGGACAGCCTTGCGGTTTCTGTATATTTCAACAGCCATTTCCATAATGACGGACACTTGACAATATTTTTGGAAGATTTGCGGTTGGTATGTTCTCAGCTGGATCGATTCAAAGGCACGCAGAGGTAGGAAGAAGGAAGAGGGCAGTGGTGCTACAGGAGTGTGGTTGATGAGGGGACAGAAGAGAGACTGGGGAGGAGCAAGCAGTATCATTTTAACTTGGTCGTTGAGAGGTATGATGGATGTATGTAGACGGTTGGAAAGAGCGACTCCATCATCAAATGTGCCTCTGTTTGTTTGCTGTGTTGCCGATGATGGAGATGATGCTGGTGATGTTTCTGGGGTAATTGGTAGCTGTGCGAATGTTACATCATCGAACTGAGGCATGGTAGAAAACATTGTGCTTTTAAAATTATCGTCGATAGCTTCAAAATTTCTACTTTTCAGTTCATTCAAGATGTTTGCACAATTGTTCGTCGTCGATGTTCCACTGCTACTGTTGTGGTCATCGTTCATTCTGATGGATGGAAAGTTGTTGGGGGTATCTTTGGAGACGAGAACCTGCAATCCGTGTTGCAAGTGACAAGTCATGTAGAGATAGCTTATGTACACTCCATCCTTCAGTTGTTCGTTCAAATTTTTGGACTCCGTTAAAAGTTCCTTGCAGTTGCTGGTTAGATCGTTCAACACTCCATTAGTTTTCAGTTGTTTGTTTGACACTGGTGATGAAGATAACTTGTCTAATGACATCCATTTCAGTGTCGATAAAAATGATGATGAAACTGGTGATGAAGTAAGAGATGGTGTGGAAGATTTTGATTCAGCGTTGATGTCGTTGTCGATGAACATAAAGACGCTGTAATTTGTTCCTTTCACGATGTTGGTGTGCAGATGACCCAACTTCTCAATTCCAGTTATCTTTTGCAAAACGTTGACAGCTCTCAAAATGGCGTATTTTTCGTGAAAGATGTTTGGTTCTAATTTCTTGCAGCTTGTTAATTCGCTCTTCATCACTTGTTTCAAATTTCTCATCAGGGACCAATCACTTGTAACTTTCATCAGCCAATAGAAATGGGACTCCAAGTCAGACACGTTGTCCAAATCAACCCTTACAGTTGGAAGCATATTGTGTGACGTCACTAACACTTTTCCAGCTGATTGGAGCATGCAAGAGACGTAGAAACCATTTTTAACGTTGGTGAGTTGTTTGGAAAGTAGAAGACGTTTCACAAAACTTGGTTGCTTCATGTTGTTGTTTTTAGTGAGACCCATAGAGGCTTCCAATACATTGTCGTAGATGATGTCCTTGTTCAATGTTTTCATCAATGGAATGCAATGTCTGCCAAATTTCTGCAAACAATTGTCAGCTAAATTTTTTCTCATCATGTCCAGCCTTGCCAAAATTTCTCCAGTTCGCAGTTTTCCAGTGTTCTCGAGTGGATTCTTGGGACTACAATTTTTGTTGTCATTGTCGTTCGGCATCATACTTGTATCATTCATTTTGCTGTCATTATCTGTCTCACTAGCACTTGCCAGAAGTTGTCGAAATGAAATGACGCTGCTACATCTCCTAATGAATTTTGATTGGCTAGACCTGCGACTGATCCCTTTGTGGTCTCTGATGTCGTCCAAGGTGTTGTCGCAGATGGAGGACCGATTTCTTGCATCAGCATTATTAATCGAGGTGATAGATTTCAATATAACCTTCCCACGTTCTTCATTGTCGGTGTAGCAGCAGTTGGGATGAGGTGAGGGATGTCGATGGCGACGATGACTGTGGAGCTGATGCTGACTTTGAAATGAATATTGCGACGCGTTGTAACAACTTTTGTTATCGATATAATTATCACTGTCACCACTGATTGTGAACGGTACTTCTGATGAGTCCTTGCCAGATAGTTTCCTCTTTTTAAAACTTTTATTTACACTTGACTGCTGCTGCCTCTCATGCAAACCGATGTTTTTACGATAATTCATCAGACTGTTGCGAGTCATATTAGCACTGCAAATATCTTGTCTATAGGCAATGTTGCTAAATGTTGAAACGTGTTTGTTGGATCTGGTGAACTCTTGCAAACTTTGATGAGGTTTGTTGCCTCGGTGCATTGGCGAGTCTTGCTGCAACAACGCACGTTCACGTAAGCGCTGTCTGGAGTGACTTCCTTCGCTCAAGTTCACTTCGCTGTAGTGTTCAAAATTCATTTTTAGCCAGATGTGTTGTGAACACTTTTTAAAACTTCTATAATTTTTTATGTAGATAAGTATGCTGGAATTGCTGCAAATGTTACTTCTAAATGTCGATGATTGAAAAATGTTGGATCAGGATTTTTTAAAGTTGAATATTCGTTTGGTAGGATATGATTAAGACTGAAAATTGAATGATGAATTGTAGATGAGAGACTCTCTCATATACCCTAGTTGAGAGCTAATAATAAAACGCATATATCAGACTAAGTGTCAGCGTGAATACCTTACAGATCAACTTTTTTACCCCTAATTAAAAGTACCTGCCAAAAAAGGGAATACCTCACTGATTGGAGGATCGTTTTCACTGTCAACTTCACGGCTGCTAATTGAACCTACACGTCAAACCAATAAAAACTGAATACCTCACTTTACAACCCAGCATCTTTTCTTGCTTACGATTTTGATTTTTTTGATGCTTTAAACTTTAAATAGTTATCAAATACTTAATACTTGGATAAAAAAATGTTTTGTAATAATGTTGAGTCCATTCATCCGACTGTTGCGAGTCAAATTAGCACTGTAGATATCTTGTCTATAGGACGTTGATCATGGAGCGATTGTTCCATGGAATAGGTTATATCTAATAAACTTTTTGTAATAAAACTTGTTTATGCCAAACAATTTGTTGCTCGTAATTATCTCATTAGCTACTGCTAATTGTAAAATTACTAACACCCTAATTGCTCAATTGAAATGATTTCCCTGCAGTATTGTATCAATTAGTCCAATTAGTGCAGACTCGAGCCGCCTCATGTCACTCGCCTATTTCCAATTGACGTGTTCGTTTCAACAATCAGGATTGGTTTGTTATGATAATAATTATTAATTGTTTCAAACTTTCACATTGCCAATTAAGAATATTAATTTGATTAAATATAACGAAAAAAATTGAAAGACCAATTAATACAAAAACTTTAGACAAAGTTGAAATTGTTGGAGAAATGTAATTGATGTAATTAATGTCAATATTCAACACCGAAACCAATTACAAAACAACAATTTAGTGTCAGCATCATAGTTAATGTAGGAGTGGCAATAAAAATACTCAATACTCTTGAGACAAAGATAGAAAAGTTTAATCATAAACTCTTCAAATGTCATCCTAAATATTTGTCACATAATTAGGTGCACATAAACAAAAGTTAAGTCATAATTCAACAATCTCTCTTGTTTATATTTATTTACACAAAGTTGTTTAACTTTTATCACATTTGTAAAATGATCAAATTACTAAATTAAAATAAGTTGACCTGTATAATTATTTGTAAAAATTAAATAAATTGAAACCACTTGTTTATGATATAAATATTTAAAACGTGTTCTTGCACTGAATGAATTCTTAATGTCATTCCTTTTCGGTTAGAAAAAAACATCAGCCTATAACTCCCTGCTTATAATCACTACTTCTGAATCGACTTAGTAACTACTAAGCACTGTCCTACCCTTTATGATGCAGTAGTACTTAAACGTACACACAAAATGTACTCGTTGTAAGGTACAAACGAGATTTTCAAGTTTATCGGAAATCACACTACTGGTAGACAGCATCTTCAAATATTTTTATTAAAATGAAAATTACTTCAAATACAAAACAGCACAACGAAAAAAACAGAATTAAAAATCAATCAACTATAATCCAACTAATTTTCATAAAAATTCATTGAAATTCAAAAAAGATTTCGAAACTGAGATGCATTAGAAACGGCTGTTAGTGCTGTGGTTATTGTTACTATTATTTTCAATAAAACTCATTTAAAGACCAAAACATAAAAAATAACGGTTTAAAAAATAAATTCACTTTATCACCCAATGTAATTAATTTAACATTTATTCATGGGTTTTCTTGTGGTGATGATAAGAACTAGGATCACTAAAAGACTTATCACACACACCACAACTGTAGGGCTTCTCACCGGTATGTATCCTTACGTGGATTTTTAAAGTAGAAGGAAGAGCGAACAATCTACCACATATATCACATTTATATGGTTTCTCCCCAGTATGAGTCCTAATGTGTTCCTTTAAATGAGTGAAAGATTTGCAGCATATGTCGCATTTGTATAGTGTCTCTCCAGAGTGAATTTTGTTATGTGCCGTTAAGTTATCCTTTCTTGAGTAAGACTTGTTGCAAACATCACATTTATATGGTTTCTCTCCAGTATGAGTCCTAATGTGATCCTGTAAATGATCAGACCGAGTGAACAATTTGCAGCATGTGTCGCATTTGTATGGTGTCACTTCAGAGTGAATTTTTTTATGCATCCTTAAGCTATTCTTTGTTGAGTAAGACTTGTTGCAAACATCACATTCAAATATTTTTTCAATATTTGTTTTGTCGTCGTGTTTCTTAACACCAAGTTTCAGTGTTTTGTTAGAGTCTTTGCTATTCTCATCACCTTTTCGTGTTTTGATCCTTCGGCGTATAAACCAGTTTTTAATCTGACGAGTAGTCAGGCCGGTTTCATGCGCAATTCGGTGCCTATCTATGTGATCGACATAATCTTTTTGACTGAATTCGCGTTCCAAAACTTCACGTACTTCATCAGTGAAACGTAA
Source organism: Helobdella robusta (assembly GCF_000326865.2). Classification (NCBI taxonomy): domain Eukaryota; kingdom Metazoa; phylum Annelida; class Clitellata; order Rhynchobdellida; family Glossiphoniidae; genus Helobdella; species Helobdella robusta. The sequence goes on from NW_008705269.1 coordinate 1,340,245, forward strand.
ACATGAATTAATTTCCTCTTCTTCCGAGACGACGTCATCAAGAGTAGATAATGCAGGCTGATTATCATAATTGTTTTCTGTTCTGTCAACTGGCTTGAAACTTTTGATTTTGGCCCTTTGGTTCTGAAACCAAAAATTAATCTGGCGAATACCCAGACCGGTTTCGAATGCAATTCGATCCCTATCTCGGACATCGATATACTTTTTTTGACTAAATTCCCTTTCCAAAACTTCACGTATTTTATCACTGTAACATTCCCGGAAACTTTCATAGGTACGAATAAAATTTTTTTCATTATTTGTTTTCTTCTCTTTTTTGCTGTTTTCATCTTTACTATCTTTTGGAAGATTCAACAAAACCACCGGAACATTTTTGTCGCTGGGTTTCTGTAGCTCCTGCAGTTGTTGCGTTGGTTGCTTCAGCAGATTCGAAGCATCAAGCAGTTGTTCCACTGGTGGGACAATGATTATGGGCTCTGGTGGTGTATTAGTAATTTTCGGTGAAGAATCTGCCGATATCGAAAGTGCCGGACGGACGACGTCATCAAGGGTAGAAGAAGCAGGTTGATTATCATATTTGATCACAGGGCTTCTGTCAAATGGCTTGAAACTTTTGAAATTCTGTTTGGAGAAGGAATATTCGTAACTGATTTGTTCTCCCTCGTCAGACAGTTTCTCATTTTTGAACTCTGGATCGGAAGGTGGCTTTTTGTTTTCCAAATTTGATGGGTAGGGTAACGAGCAGTTGTGTTCTATATCACACTGGTATAGCTTTTCTAATGACATTGTAGTAAAATATCTAGCAAGCTTAACAATATTAAAAATCTATTTATGACCCTATAAATACCTTGAAAGCCGTGGGTGTGCAATCAAAACAGGAATACTGCGAACAAATGACAAGAGACCTTTATCACCGTCTGTATACACTCCAAAAAAAATATTCAAGTTTACTCTTTTTGTATTGATTGGTAGCTAATAATCTAATTTAATTAATTATGGACGGTAATTTAATTGAAAGGAAATTTAAAAAAATTACACTTATAGTGACCACAAATTGTTGTAAAATAATTATTTTTAATACTTGTTTAAACTTTTACAATATAAATAAGTTTTAACAAAATTGCGAGAAACTTACAGACTGGGCTGATCAATTTAATGAACTGTGATACTTGCTGGGGAAACTGCGCCAATATATATAGTACCAGTCTTTGTCAGCTACGTATTCTAACAACGAATCAAGATTGACTTTGATTCAATATGGAAACTTTGCACACTTTGGATGAAATTAAAATGTCTAGAATTATTCACTATATAATCACTTTGCCGCGTTAAAGCTGAACAAGATTGACTTTGTTTAAAAAAGTGAACTTAAAGCATAAACAATTTGCTTCCAAAAATGACTTTGTTTTATTTTTGAAACTTTGTACGTAGAGCATAAATCACTTTAATTTTTAACCACGAATTTTTTTATGTCTTTTCTTACTCTTCATTTCGAAATAATTCTAGTCTTTTTAATTTTATACAATTGGAATTCAAAACCAATGCATACCTGCCAACATTTAGATTTTTAAAAGCGTTATAAACACACATATAAAAACACACACGCGCACACATACACACACACAAATATTATTATTATACCCACACACACACAATATTATTGAATTCTTTGTAGATTTTGTTCTCCTTTTGCTGTTTTCATCTTTACTATCTTCAACATAACCACCGTGCATTTTTGTCGTTGGGTTTCTGTAGCTTTAGTATTTGTTGAGTTGCTTGCTTCAGCAGATTCGGTGCATCACGTAGTTGTTCCACTGGTGGCACAATGATAATGGGCTCTGGTGGTTTATTAGTAACTTTCGGTTAATTAACTACCTTTTTCACTGAGATCGAACGTGCCGGACAAACGACGTCATCAAGGGTAGAAAATTCCTATATAGTTAAATCTAGGACCGAAAACGCTGGAACTGATAATTCCAAATACTGTAATTATTTACATTCCATATAGAAAAATTCATCAAAATTCAGAAATCGATTTGTGACATTCGGGCCTCAGGTGGCATAATCACTGGCACACAATACATGCCAGCTGGTGGTTTTTATGCCAGACTTCATGTGTGCCGCCTGGGGTTTTATAACGTGGCCACATCCGCACCATCATGTGGGCCTTGAGAAATCTACCTTAACATACTGCATATGGCCCATATAAATGGCGGTATTTTTTGCTATCTGGGGATACATAAACAAACCATACAAATGCGACTCTTGTATCATGAGAATGCACTCTGGGGAAAGACCTTATAAATGTGATGTCTTCGGTAAATAATTTACTGACCCTTGTTTAAACAAAACATGAGGGTACATACTAGTAAAAAGACTTACAGTTGTGGTGTGTGTGGTAAGTCTTTTAATCAATCTATTTCTTTGCGTCGCTACAAGAGGACCCTTAAATAATTTTTAGGGGATATAATTACATTGGTTGATGAAGTAGAATAACTATAATTTTTAAAAGTTTTTTTTTACGGCAAAATAATAACAAAATTTTCTTACTTCAAATTAAAAAATTGAATTTTTAAAATATTTAAATCAATGCCATCAAAGTTTTTCATGAAATGACATTAGGTTGATAAATGTTGCGATTAAAAAAAATGTTGGCTTAGGAAATTACGCTGAAGAATTTTTTCATTATTTCATATGAATTGATTTATAATTTTTAACGTACCATAATGTCCAACTCATCACAGTACAAAACTGAATTTTGTTAGAAACCTTCCTGAAGCAGGGTATGTTTATGTTGTTTCGAAGTGTTCGTTTGAAAGGTCATTGTGTCTTAAACAGTCTTTGCTATGCGATAGATTGAAAAGATAGTTATTCTTGCATCATGTTGATATAACTGCCGAAATGATCGAATTGCGCTATATTATTTGTTATTTTAATTATTGTAATCTTTGCTATATTTGTAACCTTTAGATTAAAAATTATAGAAGATTGTAAAAATCGATGCTAAAGGAATTTAATTTGAAAACAAGACATCTTCCGTTCATTTAAAAATATTTGTTGGATTCAGTAATATCACAGTTTTTAAAAACACCATCAGTTTTTTTTATGATTCTAATAAAATAAATTTTCCATTTTTCTCAATGGTGGAAGAGTTTTTGATATTTTGCTTGCCTCAACAATAGCGAAAATATAACTAACATAACTTTAATATTTTGGATCTCCACAAATTAATAAAAAACCTCCTAATCGCAGATTCTGAAAAATTTGAATAATTTGAGGCTTTTATAATTTGTCTCTTGTGCACCTGCTTCAGAGGTTTCAACGACAAACACACACAACTTACATGAATACGCGTGAAACCACGCATCAAACACATTGCATATGACAGGCGGGGATCTTTTTGTATTCAAGCCCAGTCACTACAACAGCAAGACCATGCGCCTCTAACCATTGAGCCACCAGGCCGCTCATTTTCATACTAATTCTGTTTTCTATCTGTTTTTAATTCTGTTTTAGTTTAGGTAACGTGTAAATACACGAATTGAACTCAAAAGCTTAGCAGTAAACTGGGGGAAAATAAAAGACACGATATTGAGCAACTACGTTTTTGAGAAGAACACAGAAGATGAGGATAACTTTGAAAATAAATGTCAAACATCGTGTTTCGTGTAAAAATTGCATAAATTGTTGCTATCTTGTCATATTGCAGTACAACTTAAAGAGCGAAGCTTATTTCTAAAATAGGAATGGCGTACAATTATATTCTATCCTTATCTTTGGCATAAGTAGCTTGCGAGAGAAGTTTTTCTATTTTAAAATTGATTAAAAATCGTATGAGAAGCAGCTTGTCACAAGAAAATTTGGAATCATTCATTATGATGAACACAGAAAAATCTATATTAATGAATTTAGACCACAAAGAAATTATCAATCAGCTTGCTGAATCAAGTGGTGCTTTTAAAAATTTGTTGATTGCTTAACATTTAGTTTTTGAAAGTTCATTTTTTAATTAAAGATATTATTAACAAAGAATAGAAGACAATGAAATAAAACTTTATTTTTAACGAAAACAAATACTTTTGTTATTGTGTTATTTTATCATTTTTTAGAGATCAAATAAAATTTTATTGTAATATTAAAAAAAGATTTTTATGGAGTTCAACAAATTATTGTTTATCAATTAAATAAATGAACTTAGTTTTCTTATATGGTCTGGTCCATATCCTGAAAAAAATATTTGCTCGGAAAGGGGTTCAAGATCCTAAGACACCATTTATACTACGTCTCTGGAAAGCTGATTTGTTTTAAAAGTTTAAGGCCGATTGATTTCAAGTCCCTAGCCGATTTTTGGTCCCAGTCCGCCTCTGGTTTTATTAAACTAATACTTTACAACTGAGAACATTTCATTACTAACACGTGGCAAACATTTAGATCCATCATTATATTTAATTTTTAATTTATATGGCATAAATATTTGAAATGTGTTTTCGCACTGAATAAACATTCACGTTCTTTAAAAAAGAAAATCAGATCAGTTAAGACTCCCAGCTTTACAATCACTACCTCTGAACCCACTTCGTCCAACGATGGTACCTGCCATGCAATTCAAATTTATGATGCAGTGCCTAAATGTGCACAAAATAATGTGTATCTGTATAAACACGTTGTGTGGTGCAAACAAGATTTTTAGGTTTAACTGATATCAAACTACTGGTAGGAATAAGTCAACAATTTTTAATATTTTTAACAAAATTTAAAAATTACTTTATAAACCGAACAACATAACAAAGAAAACAGAATAAAAAATCAATCAACTATGGACCAACTAGTTTTCATGAAAATTCATTTAAACTCAAAAACGTAGCTAAACTGAACTTTATTAGAAAGAGTTGTTAGTGCTGTTGTTATTTTTACTGTTACCTTTAATAAAAATAATTCCAAAAAACATGAAAAAAGAACATTGTACAAAATTAATCCACTTCATCCACCAAAGTAATTATAATTTTCTAAAACTTATTTATGGGTCTGCTTGTGGCGAGGAAAAAACTAGGATCACTAAAAGACTTGCCACACGCTCCACAACTGTAGGGCTTTTCACCGGTATGTATCCTCATGTGAACATTTAAATAAGGACTCCGAGTAAACGATTTACCACAGACACCACATTCATGTGGTCTCTCCCCAGAATGTATCCTCAAGTGAATATTTAAACAAGTATTATGAGTAAACAATCTACCGCATACATCACATTTATATGGTCTCTCCCCAGTATGAGTCCAAATGTGATCCCTTAAATGATCAGACCGAGTGAACGATTTGCAGCATGTGTCGCATTTGTATGGTTTCACTCCAGAGTGAATTTTGTTATGATTCGTTAAGCTACCCGTACTTGAGAAGGACTTATTGCAAACATCACATTGAAATTTTTCTTTATCATTCGTTTGGCCGTGGTATTTTTTAACACCAAGTTTTATTGTTGTGTTAGAATCTTTGTTCTCCTCAACAACTTTAATTTTTATTTTATTTTCTTTGCTTGCGGCATTATTATCAATTTTTTCGGCCTCATCTTTTTCTGTCTTTTTGACAACATTCTGCTGGGTTGTTTTGTCTTTCGGTAGATTTTCATTCATTGTTTTAACATGAATTTTTTTCAGTGGGCATAGATAAGCATCTATGTGATCGACATTATCTTTGTGACTGAATTTGCGCTCCAAAACTGCATTTATTTCATCACTGAAACGTGAGCAACTAAATGAACAAAAATATTCAGTAGCGGTAATAAACCAATCATTGAGACAAGACCAATGGCTCACATAATACCAGCAGTTCAAAAACTTTGAAAACAGGATAATGGCGACCACAAACTTGTTTGGTAGAGGATAGATTTCGAACGAGTGAAAGTCGTCATCAACTACGAAGTTCCAGAAGATTCAGACACCCACCCCCAGAGAGTGGCTCGCGCGGGAAGGTTCCACACAAAAGGATTGGCAGTCACTTCCTGGCGAGTGAATCTGAAACGGAGACGTTGAATCAAATCTAGGATTTGAAGTTAGCATAGACAAGCAGCCTAATTTTAATGACAACGCTGTATATTGTCAGTGAAAGGAGTTGAAAGATAGCACCTTTGTAAATGTGTATGTATATTTTCATGTATATATTATGTACACAATTGTGTATTGCCTTTGTTTATAGAAAAAAAAATAAATATTTATTTTCGTTTGAGATTTATCGTTGAAGCCAATCCTCTTTATATATATATATATTTATTTATATATATATATATATATATATATATATATATATATATATATATATATATATGTATAGAGCCTCTGTCGAAGCGGGTATAAAGCCTCTGTGAATATGTGTATATAGTTTTTGTGTATATGTATATTTTTATAAAGTGAACAACTTTTTTATTTTCATTTATTAATAATTTCTATTTGCTATTTGTTGTGCGGTGTAAAAAAAAGTTTAGATAGCGATGAAGTGAGTTATTTTAACGATTCAATTGTAGGAGGTAAAGAAAGGAATACGTTCACGCGCGTTCAATTAATTTAATCAGCAATTAACATAATAAAACCCAAATTTGAAAGTTCATTTAATTACTTTTCGGTTTTAATTTTTATTCACTAAATTGAAATTTATTTGAAATAATTCATATACTAGAATATTTTGATCGCATTTGCATTATAAATTTTAAAACCACGAATTCAGCGATCGTAACGCCTAAACATGCCAAGATAATTTTCTGGGAAAGTTTTTCTGGGAAAGTTTTTCAGTGATTTTTTTCATATTTTTTGTAAATACGTTTATGAAGGTAGTGTAAACTGTTAGCGAATATCATGGCGTTCCAACGGCTCTGATGTTATTGCTAGGTTAACTTGTCCGACAATATCTCAAAATTGAGCGTTGAAAATGTCATAACTCAAGTTTGACGGCAATAAGCATTTTATTTCAATACAATTGTATGTATACGTAATTGTTTGAATACTTTCGGGTGATTGAAAAAAAAGTTAACAGCTAAAATATTTATTTTCGTTTGAGACTTATCGTGAAAGTCAACATGTAGTAAGTGCTCCGACAATAAAAAACAGATTCTTATCTGCGAAATAAAATAAACAAATATTCACATTCATTTCAATATTTTAAGTTTTTCATAATATTTCAAAAAAATCAAATTTTATTAATAATAAATGTTAAAACAAAAGGAATATCGTGTTGTGTATCTGTCCACGACATTGTTCATGAAATTTTTTTTTTCAAAAAGTAAAAAAACCACCAAGTAACCATTTAACGCAGAGATTGGGCATTCAGCCATTGAACAAGTTGCTTTTGTGATTTGCTCAACCAGTTGATGTTCATTTGAACAGCATCCAAGATGTAAATGTTCAAACGATCGCTGTCTTTCATGTGAGTCCCCAGAAAAGTTTTTAACTGAGTGTGTGTGTGTGTTTGTGTGTGTGTGTTTGTGTGTCTTTGCATGTTTGTGTGTGTGTATTTTTGTGTTTGTGGTGTCTTAGTGGAAAATTAAATTAGCTGGAATGAGCTTTAGAAGGTTAAAAAGAGATTGATGACTTTTTGATTATCTTACATTTTATAACAATAAGCATCATAATTTTTTTAATCTACAATTTTTTACAATTTATTTTATGAAAAATATTGTATCTAAAGAATATAATAAAGTGTATGAAGTATCTTGAGGAGAGAAAAAAATCCAATAAGATACAAAATTCATGCATGGCTATGAAAAAACTCTTGCAAAAACTGCTATTTCATAGCCCAAATCTGATACTTCCATGTTTTTTATCAAAACTAAAATGACTAGTAAAGGAACGTTTCGATGTCTTGAGTTTTCAATTTGAATTTTTTATTAATACTATTAGACTTAGCGTGGTTATTGTCGTTGTCGTTGCAATGATACTAATGCTAAACGATAGCAACCAGAAAAAATGTTAAATTTTAAAATTTGCTTAAATGTATCGTCTTTTGTAAGCACGTAAGCAAATGAACCGAGAATTAACTTAGTATCACCATACTGATGACAACAATACATAGCGATTATTATCACCGTAACTTCTACCAACATCATCGTACTGGTCTTCGGTGCGAAATAGTGAGGCCAGTGGTTTGAAAATTGGTCTCAATCTTCGCGGAATGTTGTGGAACCTGTCGTTTTGTGGTGTCAGTCAGTATAGATGTATTAAGATGGGCACAGGCAGTAGATGTCTAGAATGTTGTCTATAATATTTTTAGCTGTTTTTTTAACAACTTTAATGAAATTATTTTTTTTTTACAAAGTTGGACTTTTTATTAACAGCAAATAATTTATCTTCTTATTGGCTATAAATTTTGTGGAGTGGTTTCGAAATGTGGTGTGGTTTAGAAAAAATAAACTAAAAATATGATAACATATAAAGAAAATTGAATAAACAATGTTTATATAAAAATAATAAATATAATATCGTAATAACAATAATAATGAAATAATAATAATAAAATAAATGTCACGCACATCTCATCCGACTCCAGTTGTTTTTGATGAAGCTCCACTGCAGCTGAGCCATGTTGGGACTGTTTTTCAGACTTCGGAGGATCAAGTGCAAGTCGCCTGGACTTGGTTTGCTCAGCGCCGTCTCGAGAAGTCTGCTCGGTTTGCGTTAATTTCGTCCGAAATGTAAAAAAAGTCAAGAAACAGACTTGAAGTCTGATAGAAATTCATCCATTTCTACATTCTCACATCACCGTAAAGTGTGAATAAATTTCATTTGTAAAGCATAATGCGTTGAAACAGGTTAAACGCTGTCGTTATTGTGAGCGGTTGACTGATGGCCTAAATACAAAATGAAGTCTGCCTATTAAATGCTAAAGTACAGGTTACTTCGTTTGTATGCTATACAAATTATCATGAATATATATATATATATATATATATATATATATATATATATATATATATATATATATATATATATATATATATAAGACTTCTTCTTCCAATATAAGACATATTGAAACAGTAGAACTTTGAGGTAATATAAATTGATATGATTGATTACTGACTTATTAAATTAGACTACTAATGTAAAACTGTTGAGGAATGTACAGTCATTAATCTACCCGTTAAATTTTGACGATTCGTTTGTGAAGGTAAGTGCTTCCAATATGACAGTTCTTCTTGACTGAGATGTCTTGAGAAGATTCATCACGTGATTCCACTCTTCCTCTCCTCCATATCTCACAGCGTATTTTAGCACTATTGGTTCTTGGTTCGGTGTTAGCCTGGTTGCAAGAATATAATTGAAACATCTGCAACCATCACTCCATTTCAACACCATTGTAATAACAACTAAAATTTCATTGTCATTTTTATCATAGCAACTAATATCTTCATCGTCATCGTCGTCTTCGTCATCAGTATTATTATTACAGCAACTAATGCTGTCGTCATCACCATGATCATCATCACAATTATGAAAATCATCATCATCATCGTTTTCTTCTTTATCATAACTATCATTGTCATAATTACCATCACTACCATTACTTACACCAATGACCCATTCTTGACCTTCTGGAAAGAATCCCTCGCCCACTTCACGTACTCTGGAAAGCCCAAGTCAAAAGCCAGCGGCAACAGCTCATTTCTTATCAATCTGATTGTCGGTAGGAAAATGATGGTGACGACGATGACGTCATCATGATGTCATATTAGTAATGATGTTGACGGTACTAATAATGTTTAAAAAATTTCGATTGAGATGTATTGAAATGATAATTTTGTTGATAACTCTTAAAATAATCTCGATCCGATATTTATATAAGCATAAAAATGACTTCTAAATGTATTTTCCTTCAAATAATTAACTATTCCAAATCGGAAAAAAAACTATGGCGAACGATCAGATAACGTAATAACTAAAAGTTCTAGATAATCATATCTACAAAACTGAACCAATATAACACCAGGTTGAATCTTTAGAAAGATTTTTATTAATTTTGACTTTTTTTAATTTATTTTTTTCATGCATTTGCATAACATTTTAGCATATTTACTATCTTTTTTTGGTGCCATATAACCAGACTAATTTGAGATCGCCGTGCCCGACAGGCCTCCCTAAGGTTGACCTCAGAAAAAAAAAAATTTCAAAAACAAAAAATTGACCTGACTAGAGAGAATATATCATCTACGATGTTGCTCCGATCCAATGGACTAAACATCTAAAAATTGTCAGAGTTTGGTAATAATTAAATAAATAATAACAATTATTATTATTACAATAATACATATATTATAGTTATTAATGACTGCAAAATCTTAGCAATTATATTATTAATATTTACAAATTTATTAAATATTAACTTAAAATAGAAGTTTACCTACCAAAAAAAATATAATAAAAAATAAGACGAAATATCTTTTAATAATGCATCAATTTATAATTAATTTTATTACAATAATGGCATCTATAAGTTATAATTTTATCATGTTATAATATAATAATAATATTATTATATTATTATGATAATAAAAAAAACAAAATATAATACGGTGTGATCTCTCTTGAGTTTTTTAATTATTTCTTTCCATCCCTCGTTTCCGTAGTTTACTCTGTAAAAGCCTTTCATGTGTTTCAGGTATATGATTAAGTAATCAAAAAAAGCAATTAGGTAATCAAAATAAGTAATTAAGTAATCAAAAAAGTAATTAAATAATCAAAAAAGTAATTAAATAATTAAAAAAGTAATTAAACAATCAAAAAAGTAATTAGGTAATTAAAAAAGTAATCAAAATAAGTAATTATATAATAAAAATAAGTAATTAAGTAATTAAAATAAGTAATTATGCAATCAAAATTAGTAATTATGTAATCAAAATAAGTAATTATGTAATCAAACTAAGTAATTATGTAATCAAGTTAAGTAATTAAGTAATCAAAATAAGTAATTAGGTAATCAAAAAAATAAGTAATCAAAATAAGTAATTATGTAATCAAAATAGGTAATTAACACGTATATGAAAAGGTATTGAGCTCTATTTAAAGTAAAAGTTTTTGTAGGTTTTATCCAAAAGATTGAATATTTTAATTTACATTTAAAATAACCATTAAAATACATATTGAATAAAATTCTATGATTGAATAAAATTCTAAAAAATAAAAAATATTATTCAAAATTATTCGCTATTTAACCTGTAACGTTAGAATTTGCTTTCAACCACTGAACGTCATCTGGTAGTTCATACTTTTCTGAAAACATAATAAAGATAATGTAACCAATTTGACTTTAAAACTTTAGCGATAAAATTATGCATAATAATATATAAAACTATGTACATGACAGTTATATTGTTTCCAATTAAGTCACTGAGTATCGAAATAGTTATTTGAATAATAATGAAAAAAATATTTGATTGGACGAAATTTTCTTTTTATTAATAATATATTATCTATGCATATTATTTTAATGGTAAAAGACGTCACTTCACATGTGTTAATTTTTAAACATTGTGTTAATTTGTATAGCGCCTCTTATGTAAAAAGCTAATAAGCGTAGAACATAAAGCAATCAAATTATTTAAAAATCTCTGAAAAGAAATTATTCAAATGTAATAAGTTGGTTGCTTAAAACGGCATTCGTGTTCAGCTACTGAAATCAGCAACTAGCATTTAAGGCACCATCTCAACTGAATGCAGTACTATCGCTACATATTTTATCACTAATTTCTTTCTGTTTACCAAACCATATATGAATAAAATGTTTAAATAGATTAAAGATGATTTGGCAACTAAAAAAAAGTGAAAAATTTTGTTTTAACAAAGTAAATTTTTAACTAAAATCAAAACATCAACGCTGATGCATCGTTAACAGTTCCAATGTCAAAATCAACATTCTGCCACGATCAAAATTTTTGATTACCCGTTTTGTTTTTTATAATAACAATGGAAGGATCAGATGGGCTCCTGCTGGTGACGTACGTTAGGGGAATGTGCCACCTGTAACTATTGCCGGCAGGAGGGTTAATTTATTTTAGGTTTCTAAAAATCAAACATGTCGTATTATAAAAAAAAATAATAATAATTTGTATTAAAAAGATGATAATTATCAACATCTTTTTATTCTGTGTTATTTTTGTGGCCTTCAAAAGACCAGCCCAAAAAAGTTTAAAAATCATCACATAAGCGCCGCCAACTTGAAAGGTGAGCTTTCAGGCTGAAAGTCTCTTATTTCCGAATGATCGATGATGACGAATCTTTTCTGACTACATGTCACGTGACGTCCATCTCTGTTGATGGTGACCAGGGGCAGGCCCATTTGAAGGGTCCACGTCTCCATCATTTCCTTTACGTTTAGGTCCGCAACTTTTGATAACTGCGTTAGTTTACAAAATTCTACATTTGAATAGCTGTTAAAAGTTGATCGCGCCATCAGGATGAATATTTAAATTATTTCACATATGAATAATCATTAACGCAAGTGCCACCTGTCGAGGGAAAGCAGCCCAGAGATCATCGTGGGTAGCAGTGGCGTACTGGTGTTTGTGGAGGTAGCTCCTTAGCGCTTCGTTGAAAACATCGGAACCTGCCACATTTTCTAACATCCGAATCAATGAAGCTCCCTAGTTTAGCCATGCAGAGGTTTTACAAAAAATTGATTCGTGTAAAAAATTACAACATTTTTTAGTTTTTATTATTGCAGCTCTGACATGACTTTCAATGTTACAGATATATTATCTGTAACTTATAATAGTTGAACTAATTTCACTTTTAATTTTTCCATTACTCATGCCGCAATAATATCACGGTTCATGACTGAAAAGTGCTAACTTACAATTCTAAAACTTTTCAAATTTGCATTATTTATTAAGTTTTTATTTTAAAAATCGTTATAATCAAACCTTTTTTTTACTACAATTAAAATTAAAACTAAGTTTCCTGAGTTTTTAAAATAAATTTATTACAAAAAAAATCAACCTTGTAGTAGGTGATTAAATCGAAGATCTCGGAGATGTACTTCGGATTGTTAACAGGACTGATTACTGGATGAGAAGAATCCAGCGAATCATCTGCCATCGCTGGCTCGATAACGTTGAACGCAAATATTTCCATCTGAAAAATGGAGATAATTTTTAACAGGTTTATTTGAGTGAAAAATGAAATAAATAAATTTAAGCGTCTAAATAGGCCCTTTAATTTTCTCTACAAAAATAAAATAGTTGTATGTGAAGTTTTTTCGAAACAAGCCGTCCAAAATTGTGCCAGTAAATCTTTTTTACTAAAAGCAAAATTATAAATTCAATTAAATAAAAAATGTCCCATTAGATACTGACCAGCGGACTCTCTGGAAGGATATGTTTGGCACCGATGTACATAATGTACGTTGCAAATCCTTCATTCAACCACAAATCATCCCACCATTCCATGGTTACCAGGTTGCCGAACCACTAAACAAAAAATATTCCAAAGTTTATCCACACACAAAATCACCAGATAAATATAAATGCTATTTGGATGTAGGTGGATAAAAAATCCTAAACAACAAAAACATGTCTAAAACCATGCTGGATTAAGGGAACTTATATAAATAACACCACGTACAGACAAGATATCATTAACGTTTTAAAGTTGTCATGAACTCTACAAACACATATAAAAATTCCACCCACTTCATTACAAAATTTGATGAAAGCACCGACTTGGTGAGAAACTTCGTGCGCGACCAACACCACCAAGTAAGTTTTGTCGTGCTGCGTGCTGGCACTTTCGTTATATGTTATATAATTAGCTGAATAGAGTATGAGACCCCAGTTTTCCATGCCGTTTGAAAACATTCCAGGCACTGCAACGCTATCTGTAAGGTTATAATGAACATGTCATTGCCAATGTCGGAATCGGCAATTTAGCTATGGTTACCATTTGTTTCAAATTATCCATAATTAGCCATAATCATAATTGACGATCAACGTGTAAAAATCTAAACGACATTATGGACCAATGATAAATTAGCAATGAATTAATGCAATAAGTGCCAACTACCTAATATTGTGAATGGATATCTGATTGCAAAAAACTCTTCAAAATAATCAAGCAATCTTGTTGTCGAGTCTAGAGCGAAGTCTACATTGTCGATGGTATCTGGTTTGGAGTATACTGAAACATAATTTTTCAAATGAATGGATGGACAAAATTGTCATCTCGATTAGAATCATTGATTGAAGTAAAGCAGAAGCCATAATATTGTCAAATAATTACGTAATAAACTAATAATTTCTCATTAACTTCCATCCTACCCACATTTACTCCACTTTTGCTCATTTGTGATTTAGAAAGAAAGTCGCAGACAACAAAGGCCACCAAGTACGTACTCATCTTGACGGTGATGTTGAAGGTGTCCATCGTTTCATTCATGGACACTGCTTTCTCCGATATCTAGAAAAATAAATTTATTGGTGAAAGTTTTTATCCAAAAGTCCTTAAACCATCTACCTTCTCCGTGTTGAACAATGAGATGTAGTCATTTGGCCTGATGATGTTGAACTGGAAGGTCGCCTTCATGTGCGGTTCATCAAAGCATGGAAATGCCGATCGAGCTTCAGTCGGTTGAAATTGCGTAGCTGCTAATAACCTGTAAGTTATTATGGAAAGTTATTATTAAAAATATTAAAACAAAACTGAAACCTCACAAACAAAAACAGTAAAAACAAAACAAACCTTACGACATTCTCTTTGGTCTTGTAAGAGGTCAAATAAAACCCCAAACTATCTGTTTTGATGACTCCAGTGAAGGAGATGTTTAGGAGGATGGAAGACCCTGCGACGAGGGGGGTACTCAATTCTACCTGCATCTGCTCCAAACTTTCGTCCAGTCTCCATTTCTTTACAGTTACTGCATCTTTAAATATAGATAATGATTATAATATGGTTATAAAAAATTGTTTGGATTTAAAAAAAAATTCAAACTCAACCAAAAGTGGGATGGGTTTGCTTATGCAACTATTCGGACATTAAAAGGAATGATAAAGTTAATGAAAGAAATAAGTTTAGAAAAATATATTTTAGTGAAATGTGGGAAATGGCATTTAAAGAAAAAATTATAAAAACAGTAATGTTGGTGGCATTCTTTAAAGTCTAATTTATGAAAATATATATGAAAAGATAAAAAAATTTTAAGAATTAACCATTAAGATCCTTGTAACGTATGTTGACGCTGGAGATTGTAAGGTTTTTACTGTGCAGAACAATTGAACCAGTACTTTTCTTGACTGTGACTTCAACATTTGACCAGCCGCTGAAAGTTGATTTCTGAAGATCAGGAAGGATGAGGACCTCGTAACTTTGCGGAATCAAATCTTTCGGCAGTCTCAAATCGTTCCAACAAAATTTAATATCTTCCTTATCTGCAATTTTTCTTAAAAAATGGCATCGCGAATTTCTGGGGTCAGAAGGTTGCTTGGAGAGAGTACTGGTCAGAGCCAGAGAAATCACAAGCAGGCATAACGGAATTTGGCTAAATATTTGAGTCGTCATTAATTCACGTTTAAGAAAGAAGTTTACCAACTAATTCTTTTTTGTTATCTCTGTTTTTGGGAAAATTCAAATGCATGTATTAAGATTTATAACTGCATTAAAAATTTAAACAACAAATTTGAAACGCTCAAACCTGAGAGGGAGTTTTAAAATATTTTTTTGAATTGCAGTTGAGAATATTGAACTTGTTAAAAAAAATTGATTGGGACTCTGTTGCGGCGCCTCATTTATATCCACATCTTCTTTATTTACTTATCATAAACTTAAGTAAACCTTAGCAGAAGACAAATATTCAAATGACCTCAACCAGCAAGTTTGTACAAACGATGCTATGTTAACTTAATTAATTTATAAAAATTAAGACATAATTCATGGGGTGTACCTTTCAGGTCAACTATATATTTTTATTAAAAAAAAAATGCTCTTTGTACAATATAAAATAAACGAACGAAATGATTTTCTTCAAATATTGAGAATTGGATTTCAAAGCAAACTTTTAAATATTTGCTTATTCAACAGATGCTGTAGAATTACTACACCCGACCAAATTTCTTTAAAAAGTTATTTGACTCTACAATTTATTTATTTATCCCAATGAGGATCACTAAGAAAGAAATTTCCTGAACAACGTGCTATTTTAATAAATTGGAATTAATTTGGTTCTGGGGTGAGCGATATAGGGAGTATTATCTCGTAGCATCAAATTCTGCTTAAAAATCGTTTTTCGGAATTACAATTTCAAATTTTTTGAGAATTGTTTACAAAAAGTTAATTGTTAATAGTGTAAATTAATAAAAAAGTAAATTCTTGTAGTTGCGGTAATTCATATTGCTTACTCTACCGGGTGGGCCAGTCGGTGAAACTGGCGCCACAAAAGAAGAGGACGAGGGTGTTGTCATCCATAGTAACACAGACACCAGCACTTGAAGGAACGATGTATTATGTTATTGAACCGCAAAATTCTGGCGTCAGTCATGATTTTGGAAAAATATCGGTATTTAAAATACAAAAATTTTTTCAAATGAAATTGGAGAACTGCAATTCATAAAAATACAACCAAACAGAATTATCTTCAAGATAAAAGAAAAAACCCAAATAGAAAAAGCTTTAAAAATCGACTATATGATAGATACAAAAGTCAAATGCTATCCTCATAAATCACTCAATACAAGTAAAGGAGTTATCAAAACAACACTATTTAAATATTGCACAGAGGAAGAAATAAAAGAAGAATTGGAAAAACAAGGAGTTTGTGATATATATAACATTAAAATTTCAAAAAATAATCAGAAGTTAAGCACCAACACTTACATATTAACTTTTCAAAACCCACAGCCTCCAACAGAAATAAAAGTGTGTTACCAAACTTTAAAAATAGATAGATACATTCCACCTCCTATGCGATGCACACGATGCCAGAAATATGGACATCATCACAAAGTATGCAAAAGCAAGGAAATCATATGTGCAAAGTGTGGAAACCCAGGGCACAAGCACACGTGGGAATCTCCTTGTCAAAACACACCAAAGTGCTATCACTGCAATGAAATCCATGAAACATTTTCAAAAGAATGCCAAAAATTTAAAATAGAAAAAGAAATAATAAAGAAAAAAATTGACAATAACATATCCTACAGTCAAGCCAAAAATCAAATCTGCCAAGAAAATAAACCGTTATATTCTCAAATAGCAAAAAAGAACATTTCAATGTCAGACAAAGCTGTTCAATGTGAACTAATAAAAACACCAATAAATCCTTGCATAGAGTCATTTAAAAAAAAAACAAATATAGATGCTCAAAATCAAACACAAACCAAAAAATCAGAATCAAGCCAAAAAATAAAACAAACAAATAACAAACCCTCAAATCCAAAAGAAAATATGAATGAAAGTAATGACTCATATATGTTTCTTTCTGATGAAGACATGCATGATGACTGCTTTAATGATAATAGTGATGATGAAAGATGTACTAATTACAAATCAACAACAATTAAAAAGCCCAGCAGAAGTAAACACGGATCGTGATACAAAAAACACAACAAACAAAATAGAAAATAAAACAAAATTCAACCAGAGCAGCATAAATAAAAATAGTATATATCCATATGAAGACTTCCAAAACAGAAATGACAATAATAATATAATAATATTACAATGGAACATAAGAGGAATGAGAAACAATTTACCTGAATTACAAATATTAATAGCAAAATACAAACCTCACATCATCTGTCTCCAAGAAACAAAAACAACTGATGACAAACAAATAATCTTAAAAAATTATTCATCATACTATAAAGCAGCCACTCCAACTAAGACAAATCCATCAGCTGGAACAGCAATATATATACATCATAAGATCACACAATCTTCTCATCAACTAAAAACTGATCATCACTTCATAGCTTCAAGAGTCACATGCAACAAATCATTTACCATATGCAATGGATATATCAAACCTAATAATATAATGAAATCGGAAGAATTAAAACAGTTAATTCAACAAATCCCTAAACCATTTCTCCTCGTCGGCGATTTTAATGCTCACAACCAGTTATGGGGATCCCAAAACGCAAATATCCAAGGCAAAGAATTAGAAAAAACCATTATAGAAAATAACATTTGCCTCATCAAACCAGCAGCTCCAACAATGTTCCATGAGCACACAAATACATCATCCATAATTGACCTAGTTATGACATCCCCAACAATGTTTGAAGATATTGTATGGGAAGCTGAAGAGGATCTTCACGGCAGTGATCATTTCCCAATAATTTTAACAATGAAAATTAAAGCAACAAATTATGAATGTAACAGATTGAACTACAATAAAATAGATTGGAATAAATTTAAAGTAATGACAAATGAAATGATGAAGAAATTGATGAAAACTCAATGGACAAATGGATAGACATAATAACAACAATCATAAAACAGATAACGCCGACTACGCAAAATAAGAAAGATAAAATACTAAATCCATGGTTCAATAAAAATTGCAAAAGTGCAATTAAAGGAAAACAAAGAGCATTCAAAATATTCAGAGACAATCCAACACAAATAAATCTGATAAATTACAAAAAATTGAAAGCTGTAGCTCGGAGAGTGGTGAGAAATGAAAAGAAAACTTGTTGGGACTCATACGTCAATAGCATTAAAGGAGATACTCCCGTTAAAAAAGTGTGGCAAATGATTAGAAAAATGAAAAATAAAAATTCTGACAATAAAACAAATCACATCATCATCAATAAAAAAATATATGAAACAGATGAAGAAATAGCAAATGTGTTGGCTCATAAATTTCAGCAATACACCAAAAATCAAAACAATATATTTGAAGCCATCAAAACCAAAGAAGAAAATAAACAGATAGATTTCAAAACTGAACATCAAGAATTTTATAATACCCCAATAACCATCAGAGAAATGTTACATGAAATTGACAATAGCAGAGATTCATCGCCTGGTCCAGATCAAATATCATATAAAATGCTTAAAAACCTTTCTCAAAAGTCACAAACAATACTACTCAAAATTTACAACTATATATGGTCGAATGGAAGACTACCAAAATTATGGCTCCAGGCAATGGTAATCCCTATAAGTAAGCCAAACAAATCAAAATCACAACCAGACAGCTACAGACCAATATCTCTGACCTGTTGCACATGCAAAATAATGGAGAAGATAATCAACAATAGATTAACTTGGTACCTAAAAAAAAATAAAATCATATCTGACGTACAATGTGGAGGCATCAAAGGAAGATCAACATTGGACCACTTGGTGTCACTAGAAACTTCCATAAGACAAGCTTTGAATCAGGGAAAGCAAGTAGTAACAATATTTCTTGACATAGAAAAAGCATATGACACTGCTTGGAATTATGGAATTCTAAAGAATCTATATGAAGCAGGAGTAAGAGGAGGTCTGCCAGAATTTATTCAAGCCTTTTTAACAAACCGTACTTTCGTTGTAAAGGTCAACAACTCCCTATCAGAAATAATGTCTCCAGAATTAGGCATTCCGCAAGGAAGTATTTTGTCTCCAAACTTGTTCTGTCTAAGCATCAATAATATAACAAAAATAATCCCTAGAAACACAATGATAGCTCTCTATATGGACGACATAACCATTTCTTTCCAAGACAAAGACACCAATAAAATGCAGACAGAAATAAATAAAACCTTGAAGGATATAGAGAAATGGTCGAATGAAAATGGAATACAATTCTCAAAATCTAAATCAAAAGCAATATTATTTTCAAGAAAACGCAATAAAACGTATCCCAAACTGATTTTTCAAAACAATCTCATAGAATTCACTCCTCAATATAAATACTTAGGAATAATATTTGATTCAAAGTTAAATTTCATACCCCATATACAACAGATAAAGAAGAAATGCCTGAAGGCTCTCAATTTAATTAAAGCATTATCTCAATACACATGGGGCGCACATCAAAAGCATTTGACAACAATCTACAGATCAACAGTAAGACCAATATTAGATTATGGCGGCCCAGTATATGGTGGCACCAGGAAATCCTATATGAAAATCCTTGAGCCAATAGTAAACGAAGCTTTAAGAAGATGTTTGGGTGCATTCAAAACATCTCCATCAAGTAGCCTTCATATATTAGCAGAAGAGATGCCACTATGTCTTAGACACCAAAAACTATCAATAAATTACTACCTCAAAATAAGGACTCAAATAGATAATCCTGCTTATAAATACATAATGAGTAAAAATCGACCAACAAAAATTAAATCCATTCCCACAATTGCAATAAGATTAAAAGAATATATCAAAGAAATAGATAAAACAAAGATTTTAGAGGAGATAACCCACAAAACCCCTCCATGGCTAATGTCTTACCCCGAAATTGACACATCCATAACAAGTGCAAACAAAGACCAAGAGCTGGCAAAAACTATGTATANAAGAAAAACTAAGCAATAATGAAAAT
>NW_008705270.1:0-4039 GCF_000326865.2 Helobdella robusta
AGTGAGAGAGATGTATGTGTATGTATGTATAAACGTATATATTTTATTTGAAGTTTCGTTCTTTTAAAAATTAAAATCGAGAATTAAGTTTATTTAATTTTAGTTTAAATTGTGGCTTGTTGGTTAAGGTACATGGCATTGCTATTTGTTGCTGTTGCTGTTGTTGTTGCTGTTGATGTTGTTGCTGCTGCTGTTGTTGTTGTTGTTGTTATCTCTGAGGAATAATAAAGAGAGAAATATATAGAACTAATTATATATTAAATATATTATTATAAATGGATATTTTTTTAGGGAGGTACCTAGCAGTGGTACCATGGTAACGTTTTCACAGTTCTTGTTCATTACTGTTGAAGGATTTTTGAGGACTACGAAGATGGGAACTGTCCGTAATGTCATTCCCATTAGGTCGTTATTGTTGTTGTTTTGTTGTTATTATTATTATTGTTATTATCAACAACCCAACTCTATCTATCCCCCAATAAAAGATCATATATAGTGATGGTAACGTTGTTTTTCATGACGAGTGTCGTCAACAACTATGCATTCGCTTTCAAGATATCCATGCCTCTGCATCTTATTTTTAGATCGGTTTGTATGTTTGTCTGTTTGTTTGTATGTTTGTTTGTATGATTGTTTGTATGTTTGTTTGTATGCTTGTTTGTATTTTTAAATGTGCTGATTATTTTGTATGTTTTTTCTCATTAATTATTGAATGTATCAATTAAAATAATATTTGCATTCAGGGTTCATTGATGGCTAATCTGGTTCTTGGAATTATTCTTCTTAAGAAAAGGTTATGTTTGTGGTTAATGGATTGAAGGATTGATTGATTGATTGTCTGGCTGACTTGTTGACTGACTGATGGTTGGTTAATTGTCTGATTGGTCGAATGGTTACATATTACATCAATCATTCAATCAATCTATCAACCAATCAATCATTCAATCAATCAATCACTCCATCAATCAATCAATCATTTTACCAATCATTTAACCAGGTATCACATGAGCAAGTATGTATCAGTGGCGATGATAACAGCCGGCATAATAGTGGCTACATTGGCTTCTGTTGCAGACACGGTTGATTGTTGTGGCTGGTGATGATGATGATGATTATTAATAATGATGATGATGATGGTTGCTGTTGATGATGATAATGATGACGGTGATGATGATCGTTTTTTGTTCCCTTTTTCACTAGATGATCAGTTTTTATTTTCTTCTTCATTCTTTGTATCACAATTACAATCATCGTTATCATTATTATCAACATCGTCGTCGTCGTCTTCATCATCGTCATCATCTTCATCATCGTCATCATCTTCCCTCTAGAAATCAACAACAGATAATCACGATGATGATATGGTTAACTTTATGCATTGGATTTTTGGTTAGTCTCACTGATAATGATGATGGTGATGACGATGATGATGAAGACGACGAGGATGATGATGACGACGACGATGATGATTACAGGCATTGTGACCTTGACCGTCGCCCTCTTCATGTCGGCCTTGATGGGTCTCTACCAGGAAAATGTCTACCGGAGTTATGGGAAGCACCCAGATGAGGCCCTCTTCTATAATGTTGGTCGCATGGTGGTGGTTGTATGGTGATAATGGTGATCAGGTTGGTGGGGATGAACATTTATTCTTTATTCGTCAACCAATAACAAACGATCTTTCAAATTCATCACCCAATCACGGTTTAAAAGTTTTTAACCGAGCACCAGCAGCCAATCACGAACGTTCTTCTAAAGTTTTCAACCAATCAAAATCATCCTCACATACAGCATGCCCTCCCTTTGCCGTTCTTCTTGCTATTTTACAAGGACTTGTATCAACACGTGCTCATCTTTAATAACTCCGATATACAGAGTCTGTTGGTTGTATGCGCGTTTGTTTGTTTGTATATATTTGTTTGTGTTCTTTGTATTGTTGCGGTTGCGTTTGATGATGAGAACACCGAACCAGAAGAGCAGTGAGCGGGAAAAGAAAAGAATAGTATTCGTTTGGATAGGCTGGACACGTGTTTCATCCCCACCGGGGACTCATCAGCAGCCCGAATACCTATCAGAATAGTTATCGCAGTTTCTTATAAAGCCCGCACAAATCAACTCCTTATTTCGTGGTGTTTTATTTATTAGTCTTTTTAATCGCTAGGATTTTCAATCCGACAGTATTTATGAATGTTTATGAATGGTTTTTTTTTAATTTGTTTATATAAAATTCGGTTAACTTCATTAAACAACCAATCATTTAATTTCATTCAAATCACCCATCATTCAACTGACCAATAGCGTTGAGGCACCAATCAAATTACCCCATCATTTTTATAGTTTATAAAAACCTGTCAATCAAAATTAAACGAACTAATCACAGATTATTTCATCCCTGAAATACTTCCCATTCCAATTCACTGGCTCTACATAATGGGCAATATGATCACGCAGTATGTTCTATATTTAGAATTATTCGTATTTATGTTTATTTATGCAGACCACATCATGTACACACACAAACATACAAACACACACACACGTACACACATCATATACACACACAAACATACACACATCATATACAAACACACACATCACATACACACACAACGTATACACGCCACGACAGATACCTCTGTATAAAGTCAGTCTTCATCCTTACCGCGGAGTGTCCCTCCCTGACGGTCACTCTGGTCGTCACCCTCCGCAAGTTCATCTCCCTCCTCTTCTCCATCATCTACTTCGGCAACCGATTCACGGCACATCACTGGTTAGGTACATCCCTAGTTTTTGCCGGAACTCTGCTGTTTACTGAAGTTTTCGGCAACATTTACCAGTATACCTTGAAGAAAAGAGATGTTGTTTCAAGGAGAGAGAGTGAGCAGGAAAAGAGAGGAGGAGTGAGGACGATGAAAGGAAGGAAAATGAAGGACAGTGATGATGATGAATGTGAGGGTGACGATGTTAAGAGGGGTAGAAAGGGTCTAGATGGAATCAAAAAGGGTCATAGCGTTAATGGGCCGTCCTGAATGGCCCAACATTGAATAGGAAATATATTTATTTGGGAGTGTATCTGTGTGTGTGCGTGCGTTGCTTTCGTTCATTTTTGAATATTTAGTTAATGATTTTACCGATTTTATAGCGGTAAATTTTATTTAATTCATCCGTATTATTTATTGCATTATTTTTCAAGCGTAAAATCTGCCAGTGAACACTATTCAGTCATATTGTAATGTAAGTCGGTCGCCATACCACCGATTTTGTTTCTTTTTTTAGTTTATTCATTGATTGATTCATTGATTCATTCATCCACATTAACTTATTCAATATTTGTTCATTTATATGCTACTGGCGTTCATTCACTCATTAATTCATTAACTCATTCATTAATCACCGTCAATATCCATTTATTCACTCATTCATTTTTTATTCATTTGTTTATCATTTTTTCGTTCTTCCATTCAATTACATTTGGGATATAAACAAAAAACAAGTAAATTAGATTTCATAAACACATATACTTCCTATTTTAATTAATAATAACGACAAAACGAATAAAATTGAAACAAAGTTGGCTAAAATTAGATAAAAT
The DNA here is from genome assembly GCF_000326865.2 of Helobdella robusta. Lineage (NCBI taxonomy): Eukaryota > Metazoa > Annelida > Clitellata > Rhynchobdellida > Glossiphoniidae > Helobdella > Helobdella robusta. The sequence continues at coordinate 3,593 of NW_008705270.1, forward strand.
ATTCATCCAGCAAAATAATGTACTTATTCCCATTCAAATCACCCCAAAATCGCCCCAGACAGACAAGTAAGTAATAATATAGCCACACATAAATTAATGAATGACGAACAAGCAGATATGTACTCCCAAATACATTAACACATACATACACACACACACACACACACACATACAATACTCAAAAATAACTTAGGGATCAATAAACAAGGAAAATGCAAATGCGTATTTAAAATAAATTTTAAAATCTACCGAAAAACACATCAAATAATGATCAAATAAGAATAAAAACCAACTCAAACAAACAAAAAAAACATAGTAAACTGAAAATCCTCAATAAACAACCTTAAATGAAAGAAAAACAAAACCAATACATCGGCTCATCTCCGTCACCAGCCCATCATCGTCATAACAATCGTCCGACAACTCCTAATTTTGATCAATCAATCA
>NW_008705270.1:4264-7063 GCF_000326865.2 Helobdella robusta
AAGCCAGACAGTCAGTCAATCTGTCAAATAATTAATCAACACCAATCCATCAACCAATCAGTTAAATCAATCAATGAATCAATCAGTCAGTCTACCGGCCAACCAGCAGGCAATCAACCAACCTGGCTGATGAGCACGTCGTACTTGATTGGGTAATGACCAACAGGATTCTCCAACAACACAGTCGCCATTTTGTTACCATCGTACAGAAAGTTGATGAAACTACAGAACGGCGTGACGTCACTTCCTGGATCACGTGATGACGATGGTGATTGTTGCGATTTCGACGATGACGAGGGCGGTTGCTTCTTAGTTGTTGCCGCTGGTGACGAAGCTGCAGCTGCTGCAGAGGCAGTTTGTTTGTGGGGAGGATGCTGAGATTTCGTCGGAGATGTTGTCGTTGTTGTTAGATTACTTTGGTGAGGTGACATCACATGACCTTGACCTTCAACCTGGTGACCTTTGATGATGGCCAGCCTCAACTCGTCACCTTTAATGTTGGATAGTTTCTGGTGGTGGTGATGAAATCATCATTGTAAGTGAGCATTTTTTGACCTTATCATCATCATCAGCACTATCATCTTAACTACCATCATCATCATCATCATCATCATCATCAAGCGTCATCGTCATCCTCATCAAATATCAATATCATCAAAAAACCCACTTTCTCCTTTTCATCCTTGACATCCCAGTTATTGATGACAGCCGTCCGACCAACTGATAGGTAATCCTCCACTCTTCTGACTGGCTGCTTGACCGATGACGTAACCAGGTCAAGAAATTGGGTCATGACCTCGTCAAGGTGACCCGTAGCGTTGTACAGGATGGTTATGTCATCGCTTGGTTTTAAGGAGGCCTAATGATGATGATGATGAGGAGGAGGAGGAGGAAGGTCGGAAATGGATGGGAATGACGTGATGGTGACGATCCTCGTCTTCATCGCGAACATCATAATCACTTTAATCGTCATCATCATCATCATCATAACGACAAAGATAATCATCATCACCATCGTCATAGCAACAATGATAATCATCGCCATCCTCATCATCGTCGTCGTCGTCATCACCTTTTTCCTCAGTTTTTGTATTCTATTGATGGCCTCCCTAGCGAGTCCCTCATCCAACATGGAGCTATCGGGAGTTGTGTCCAAAAGAACCAGGATCTTGTATACGGTATGTATGTTTGTATGTGTGTGTGTGTGTGTCTATGTATGTATTATTATTATTACTATTATTAGGAAATTTATCAATTTATTACCGGGAAATTTATACAGGCAGTATGTAATGTATGCATGCATGTGTGTGTGTGTGTGTGTGTAACCTCCCCATCGGAGTCTGCCTCAAAATGATGTTGCGAGCCACCATCACGTCCGAAATCATACATAATCCTCAAGTCTTCCCCAGTTAATTTGTGTCCGTCTACTTCAATTTCACCTACGTTTGTTTGTTTGTGTGTGTACGTGTATGTCTATACGTGTGTATGTGTGTGAACGTGTGTGTACCGGGATGATAACCACCACTAACTAGTAGCCTGGAAAACTTCCAACTCTGTATCAGTCAGCTGTTTGATCTGAGATTAACATCATTGATACATCAGCATCATGTTCATTTTCATCATCATCATCATCCCATCATCAACGTCATCCCCATCATCAAACATCATCAAAGTCAGCCCCCTAGCAACAAACCGACCTTGGCCATGACCCCTTTGAAATCACCCTTGAGTCTGGCGCCTAGAATTTTGTGGTCTGGTTCGGCCCTTAATGTTACCTGGTACTTTTTCTTGTCATTAGTCACCGTTACTACCTTCACGTTCAATTCCTGTATGTGCATGCATGTATGTATGTAAGTGTGTATGTGTGTGTTATGTGCGCGTGTGTGTACGGTTTTGTATGGTTAAGTGTGTACGATTAATAATGTATGTTACTTGTATGTGTATGTTACCTACATACAAACAGATACCGACACATTCATTCACTGCATTTGTATGTTGCATACATCCCCAACACACAGACACACAAACACAGACACACAAACACACACACACAAGCACACCTCATTGATATACTTCTGCAAAGATATGATGGCATCAAGGACTGCTTGATCCTTGTGGATCACTACAACTTCCTTCAAGGGATACTTAGTGATGGGTAGTCGTGAGAAAAAATTATTGCAAAAAAATATTATAATATATGCACACACACACACACACACAAACACACTCACACACACATACATATATATATATATATATATATATATATATATATATATATATATATATATATATGTATATATATATATATATATATAAAGTAATAATATGCTAATCATGTTAATAGTAGATATATAACATCAATCATTTGCATATCAAGAAACAAGTAAAACCAACCAACCACAGAAGCTCAACCAACCGACAAACTGACTGACCTTAATGGGCATGACATTCCTCTCTCTGATGACCCTTCCAAGGTCGATGACTGCTTGCATCCTTAACACAGCTGCCTCTATGGACACATCAATCAACTGCGTCCTACAATTACAATAACTGCACCTCTAACAACTAAGATTACACTATCAATTCTGAACAAAAATGATATTAATATCATGATTTTACAATCAATCAGCTAACTGATCAGCCAATCAATCAATCAATCAATCAATCAATCAATCAATCAATCAATCAATCAATCAATCAATCAATCAATCAATCAACCAACTATCCGACCAAACAGCTAACCAACCGACCGATCTGCCAGCCAACGTATCAACCAACCTAGCAATGGCAGCATAA
>NW_008705271.1:0-2168 GCF_000326865.2 Helobdella robusta
GGAATGAATTACACATGTGTGTATGCATGGACATGGAGAGAATGGAATAACCGTATGTGGAAATTGGAACATGTGGCTACATTAGAAATTTGAATGATTGTTAGACGTAACTTTTCTTTTATTAATAAATCATAAATTGAAGAAGTTTAATTTTGTAATAGAAATAAAGTATATTAGAAATTTGTTGTTGATTAAAATTCTAAAAGATAATTTCAGAAATAAAGAGTTTTAAGATAAATTTAAATTGAAACACAATAAATTGGCGACGAGGATTAAAATTATTTCAGAGTTAAAATATTTCGTTGAATTAATATCATTAGTGCTTTGATATATGAGTACTGTTTTTTTTGACAATGGAAAAATTTCAAGTTTGACCCAGAATTTGAAACCTGGAATAGATTTGTCAAACGGTTGTTAGAAAATATTCCTGATGATGGGATAAACCAAGAAAAAAAAAAAGCGTTGCTTAGACAAAATATTGGAAGAAGATTAACCAACCAATGCTGGACGAAGGCAGGAAATGCAGCCGACAACCACACATTCACGAAATCGCAGCAACGGCAAAGTCAATAATTGAACCACCGCGATTGGAAACCCAGGAACGATTTCGATTTAGCCAAAGAAAACAGAACATCGATGAGACACCGACAGAATATATGTCAGCGTTGAGACAATTGGCGTTGACATGCGATTTTGTTGCTGATGCTACAGCACCGGAGAATCGACGACTAAGAGACAAATTTATTTTTGGTTTGGCTAGCCAAAATATTCAGGCGGATTTACTTACGCGCCGAGATTTAGATGTAAAAAACGTAGTCACCTTTACGGAAAGATATATTAGAACCCACAAGACAGCTGAAATACTTCAGGGCAAAGAAATAATCAACTCACTGAAGCAAGGAAGTGAAGGACGAGAAAAAAAACAATGTTAGTACAACAGAACGGAAACAATCAGAAATGCAAACACTGCAGATTTAATCATGAAGGGATTTGTAAATTTATGGATGCAAAATGCTACAACTGCGGGTTGAATGGTCACAAAGCAAAAGTTTGTAAAAAATTGTCATCCAAGAGAGAAAAAAATCAATTAAAGCAGAAGAATTGGACCATGGCTAAAACTGTTAAAGAAGGTGAAGAAGATAGTAGTTATATTCAGATTTTTAATATGGATGATCAGACAAGCAACTTAAAAAAGCGGTACGTTGACTTGGAGATTGACCAGTGTAGAATCACTTGTGAAGTAGACACAGGTACATTAGAAACAACCATCACTAAAAAAAGATTTGATAAAAATAAGAAACAGTTTAAATCATATAGTGGACATAAATTTCCAATACTCGGATGTGGCAGAAGTATTGTAGTAGTCGAAGGAAAGAAATTTAGCAATCAATTGTACTATGTTGTTGAAAGAGACTGTACATCCTTGGTTGGGATGAGATGGATCATGTGACCATGCGCATATAAACAATGTAAACATGAATTCAGCGAAGATGGATGAATCCGTCAACAAAGCTGATAAAGATTTGAAAAAACTGCTTCAAAAATCCACAGATATTTTTAACGAGACATTAGGTTGCATCAAAAGTATTAAAGCCAGCATCACACTCAAGGAACTGCCAATTAAGAAATTCTGGCAACCTAGACCAGTTTCATTTGGTATTGAAAAGAAAGTCGACCTCGAATTAGAACGAATGGAAAAAAGGAAAATCATTGAGCATGTGCCTAGAGATATCAGCGAATATGCATCACCTATTGTTATCGTGGCAAAAAGAGGAACAGAAGCAGTTCGATTGTGTACAGATTTTAAATTTTTTATTAGCAAAGCATTGATGGTGGAACAGTACCCGTTATCAAGAGTTGAAGACCTTTTTGTGAAATTTGGAAGCTGCAAATATTTGTCAACCTTGGATCTGGCCGAAGCCTTCCATCAGAATGAACTTGACGATGAAGTACAAAAATACCTGGTAATTAACACGAAAAAAGGATTGTATAGATACAAACGTCTACCGTTTGGAATGGCGTCGGCTCCAGCAATTTTTCAGCGTGCTATAGATCAGATAGTTTGTGGATTAGAAGGAACATCAACCTTCATGGACGATATTTTGGTAGCGGCACGTACAGAGAAGGAACACTTAGAGCGATTAAACAAAATATTTCAACGTGCCAAA
>NW_008705272.1:0-1497 GCF_000326865.2 Helobdella robusta
GTGGCGCTATACAAATCGCCGTATTTTTATTATTAGTGTTTTTATTAAGTTTTAAAACTATATTTACTACTAATAAAAAAGAACCTAAGTATGGCATGGGCTATCAAAAAGCATTTGACAATGTTACTCCCTCATGGATATTAGAAGTAATAAGCATGCATAAATTGACAATTAATATTAAAAATTTCATTGAGGATTCCATGCCAATTCGGAGAACCAGATTGCGTCTGTACAGCCACAGAGGTATTCTTTTAATGGATATGGATAAAATGAAATTATTTATGCCAGATAAAGATCAACTGAAAAAAGTTGATAACAGTTCAGTCGAAACATAAAAATGATGCCTGAGATAGATAAATGCGATACTTCGAAAATTAGAAAAGAAGTGGCGATACGAAACGATGGTACAATTTTAGATCAGGATACACAAATGAGAGGTCGTGCTAAGGAAGAGACATACAAATACTTGGGAATGGAAGAGGCAGGAGAAATTCAACAACGAATGATGAAAGATTAGATTAGAGAGAATACAACAAAAAATAAGATTTCTTTTATAGAAACAGTTGAACGCGAAAATAAAAGGATGGAAAATCTTCTGAAACACTACAATAATCACCGACTGAAACATATCAGCCAACGGACCGGATATAGTAACCCATGATAAACAAGAAAAATGTGTCTAATGATAAATGTATCTGTACTTGATGAACTGAATGTTATGTTAAAAGAGTCTGAAAAAATTTGTAAATATAAAGATCTTGAAATTGAAAAAATGTGGCACAGCGCTGACTGAGGTTCAGAAAATTTCATTACTGGGCACAGCAAGCATTCTAAGAAAAGTACTTGCATGAATTTCTTTGGAATCTGGTTGAACCCCGGATTCAGACACGAGGTTAGCAGCGAGGATGTAGCAATGATTTACGTAGTTACTTGGATTAGTGAATAATTTAGAGTTTCAATCACTGTTAGCATTCGAATAAACGTTTAAATAAGTTTGCGTTTGAAGCAGTATCAGAAATCTTGAACCTGTGGAATAACGAGAACTTGACGAAAGTGCAAGCTACAACATTGGCGTCAGTAGTGACGACCGTCGGAATTTTATAACAACAACAACAATAATAATAATAGAACGCAGTGATCAAAAAGATTTTTATGATATTCTTACATTATTTTTTATTTAGCGTTATTATATACATAAATGCACACGTTATATATATATAAATTATAAAAATAATTATTAATCTGTCATAATATAAAACAGTCATCATCTTAACATAACAAAATTAGTTTTATTATATTAATTTAATTCGCCATCATCGTCGTCATCATCATCATCATTATTAATTCTTTCCTAACTATTTATCTGAAACGACATCAGCAAGGCAGGAGTGCACATCTCTGCATTCGAACCCGACGCCACTAGATGTAATAGAAATAATAATAATCACCACTCATAACCACCGTAAGCTACTGCAGCAATATTAAAATGAAGAAATT
>NW_008705272.1:3949-4887 GCF_000326865.2 Helobdella robusta
TCTTTATTTTATCGTTATTATTATTTGTATCATCATTATTATTATTATTGTTGTTATTATTATGACTAATACAATTATGATCGTTGTTATTGTTCCTAGTGTTGTGTTGTTTCTGCTTCGGTCGTTGATCATATAAGCCGGCCATATTTTTGTATTTGCTACTAACAAGTACCTTGGCAGTATTATTTTTACTATTTTTATTGTTATTATTATTATTGCTATCATTTATATTACTATCACTTTTATTATTATCGTTGCGAGATCTCATGTTTTTGTTTTTGGGATTTTTAATCATTTTATTTTTATTATTATAATTATTATTATTATTGCCACTATTGATAACACTGTTTTTGTTGTTATTATTATTATTGTTGTTGTTGTAAATATTATTGTTGTTATTATTGTTAACCGTTGGACGAATTATTTCGGGATCACCACCAACACCACCACCGCCACCCCCACCACCTCCTATGGCATTCGTATCATCATAATAATCAACATCATTATCACAACCACTGTAATCATTATCACAACCGCCATCAATGTTGTTGATACAGTCGTCATTGTTGTTGATACTATCATAATTTTCATCGTCGCAATCGTCTGCACAATTTGCATATCCAATATTTTCATTATTACTATTATTGTTGTTGTTGTTGTTATTGTTGTTGTTTCTGGTGAGTTTAGTGTTTTTATTGTTGAAGTTGTAGTTGTTAGCAGCGCAGTCCTCATCATAATAATCCTCAACAGTAGACTCGTCCGTCGACTGTTTTGCTCTTTTCCTAATTCATTCATTCATTCATACACTCATTCGTCTATCCGCTCATTCATATCTTCATTCATGCAATGAATTTCGATTGATCAATCAATCTATTGATCCATCAATTCGTTCAATTATCCTACAAATTAAAAAAACAGTTTTCAATGAATGTATTAAT
>NW_008705272.1:5443-7374 GCF_000326865.2 Helobdella robusta
ATCTTGCCGCACTTTCTGCAGCCGCGCGAACTCGGTGGTCCAGATTTGTTGATGGCTTTCGAGTTGAAGAAATAATCCTGATAATGATGTTGTGGTAGTGTGGTGGGGTTGAGGTGATAGCGATGATCAAAACACTCCTCAATATCATAATCATCATAATCAGACCCAGTTCTCCGAGGTAAGACGTTGTTTTCTTTTGGGCCAAATTAGGCGATCAGTTGTATCCATTTCGTTTAAATTTCGAGCTTTCATGTCTTGCTCGATTGTTTGCGACCAGGACTTCTTTGGACGGCCTTTGGGACGTGTGCCAGGTACTTCAACATCTGCAAGAGTAGTTATGGCACTGTTTCCACTTCGTTTGACATGACCAAACCATCGCAGACGGTGTTGCCGGCATTCGTCCTTTATATCATCTAAACCAGCATGACGCAGGATTTCGGTAGATTTGATGTAGTCCTTCAGACTAAATCGTTGCATCCATCGGAGCATTTTCATGTCGGTTCGGTAAAGTTGTTGTTCCAGTTTGGTTGTCATTGGCCATGTTTCTGCAACATATAAAAACACCGGACGTATCACAGACTAATAAGTCTTGATCGTAGTGGTAATGGGATGTCACGCCGCATCAATATAGAGGCAAGGAAATGCCATTTATTCCAGGCTGCACGTATGCGTGCTCGAACGGCGGCTTCAGCTGTTCCAGTACAATCCAGAACATCCCCTAGATATTGGAACGATGTGACTATCTCTACCTTAATGGCTTCAAAAAACATTGCTATTTCGAATTTGCTGTTGTGGATTGATGCAAGCAGGACGAACAAAATTCCACACTTTAGATAAAGTACCAATTATTTTATTTTTCTATTATTAAAAACGAAAAAATAAATAAATTAATAAATAAATAAATAAACTTTATATATATATATATATATTCTGTAAGTCGACTTGAATCTACAGGTACATGAGTTTATAAAGGGTAAGAATTTCCGATTGCTCTCGCAAGTACGGTCTCCACCTTTGGCCGTGATGAGAGATGGTGTACTTTATGCACTCACCATATATATATATATATATATATATATATATATATATATATATATATATATATATATGTGAAAGGAATAAATGAGCAAATATAAAAGAAACAGAAATTAGCGAAGTGTTTGTGTGTAGATGGAAAGATTAGCGGAAGACTGAAAAGAATAAATGAAGAAAGAGAAACAGGAAAAAAGAGGACCAGAAATCAGCTAAAGAGAGAGAGGGATGGAGAGCCAGTTAGAGAAAAAAAGAAAAATTGAGAGAGGAGATAATTTACATTTTGTTCAAAACAAAATTTGTGATTAATTAAATTTCAATTTATATCAAATGAAAAACATTCATTAAACTATATTATCAAACTATGGTTGACTAAGCGCTGCGTGTGTACGTGATGATGATTTTGATCAAACGCGATATTTCCGACCTTGCTAACAGTTAATATCTGATCGACGGTAGCCAAAATGCGCGAATGATTGAAGTGTTTTTTGGCCAGTTGCATCAATCTAGAGAACGCAGTACTAATAAGGATTTTTTTCGATTTGGTAATAAACCAGTGCAAAATATAAACAAGAAAAGCACCCTCTTATGTTGTATACAAATTTTTCTAAATAAGCCATAGCGAGGAAGAAAAATGGTTAGATCGCGACATGAATTTTTTCCCACAATAATTTTACTGGAGCAAAGAGTGGGAGTCAACCTCGTATTTTGCCATGTTTGAAACTAAATAAATTTGCTATTGGATCAAAAAACATTTAGATAGATTCCATAGAACATTAAACCTCAACATCAGTCTTCACAAACTGGAGCCAACATTCCAGATAACATAACAGGTGTGGGCACAAACCATGACTCTTATGAAACCACATCTAGAATGTAAGCCGGTATTTTTTTTTAAT
>NW_008705273.1:0-1588 GCF_000326865.2 Helobdella robusta
GAGTTTATAAATTCAGACTTGTTGAGTGTTCATTAAAGAAAGTCATTAATGCAAAATGGGCATATATCTTCAATGATGTTTGTATTAAAGAAAACCTCGTTCCGAAATATATATATATATATATATATATATATATATTCATTTAACAAAATAACTTCTTTGCTTTTGTTGTTCTTTTTTCTAGCTTGTAACAATTTGACTGCTGCTAAGGAAAGTTTGAAACAACAACAACATCAACAACATCATCAACACCAACAACAACTATAACAACAACAACAACAACAACATCATCAACAACAACAACAACTATAACAGCAGCAACAACAACATCAACAACAACTATAACAACAACAATAACATCATCAACAACAACAAAAATACAAAATAATAATAATAATAACAACAACAACAATAATAATAATAATATAACTCTGAGTGACTATTAACGACAACATCTATAACATCATCATCATCAACAACAACATCTTCGTCATCATCATCAACAACAACATCTTCGTCATCATCATCATCAACAACATCTTCGTCATCATCATCATCAACAACAACATCTTCGTCATCATCATCAACAACAACAACATTTTCGTCATCATCATCGACATCTTCGTCATCATCATCATCAGCAACAACATCTTCGTCATCATCATCGTCATGAACAACAACATCTTCGTCATTATCATCATCATCATCAACAACAATAACTTCGTCATCATCACCATCATAAAATTATTTAATAGACATCACACACAAACATCAAGGAATTAAAAAAATTTATATTTTTTTATTTATTAGCTTAATATTTATTTATAGTTCGTACCAATCCATTCATTCATTCATTCACTCGTTCATTCATTCGTTCATTCATTTATTCATTCATTCACTCATTCATTTTCCCCTCTGTTCTTTCATTCATTCACTCTTCAAACAAGCCTTCAGCTTATATTTCAATTCTATCTTTGATAACTATTTACTTCAATAGGCACGTTATTAATTCGTTTATTTATCTTTTATTTCGTTCGTTTCCTTCTTTCGTTCGTTTTTCATTCTTTCATTCGTTCTCAATTCATTCATTCATTCAATCACTTCTTCATTCTTTTATTAGTAATTTTCAACTTTTTGTTTTTTTTAAGGTTCATTTTTTGTGGTTATTTCATTTAAATTGACTCCGTTTCGATCAATCAATCCTTCAATCAATCCAATCAATCAATCAATCAATCAATCAATCAGTTGTTTTTCCTTCCTCCATTCCTTCATTCCTTCATTCATTCCTTCATTCATTCATTCATTCATTCATTCATTCATTCATTCATTCATTCATTCATTCATTCATTCAATTAATTCATTCATTCAATCAACCAACCGACCGATGCCTGAACCATATATGGCTTGCAATGCAGCCACTGTAGCCACGTCGTCATCATTACCATTACCGCTGCTATCATCATCATCATCACCACATTTGCCATCATCATCATCACCGCCGATAATAATTCCAACGCAAGTGTCTCAGTTATCACCGAATGTAATCATCAACAACAACAACAACGATGATGATGATAATGATGGTGGT
>NW_008705273.1:3629-4562 GCF_000326865.2 Helobdella robusta
ACAGCCGAGGTTATATAACCCTCAGAGCTCGCCCGAGAAATCCTAATGTAACCAAAAATCATCATCATCATAATATTTCTACTACTACTACTACTGCTGCTGCTGCTGCTGTTGCTACTACTACTGCTGCTACTACTACTTCCGGTTATAAAAAGAAAAATAATAAGTCATCATCACCGTCGCTGATGGTCGCCAGTGAGAAGAGAGATGTCAAAAAATTCGTGGAGGATTTTAGTTTGTCACTTCCTGGGGATAAATTGATTGATGGTTGGTTGGCTGGTTGATTGGTTGGTTGATTGGTTGATTGATTGGTTGGTTGGTTGATTGGCTGGTTGATTGGTTGATTGGCTAGTTGGTTGGTTAGATGGTTAGATTGGTTGGTTGGCTGGTTTGTTGGCTGGTTTGTTGGTTAGATTGGTTGGTTGGTTGGTTGATTGATTGACTGGTTGGCTTGGTTAATTGTTCCACTCGTTTATTCATTGGTCACCGATTGGTTGATTGAATTGTATCCCTTCCCATGATGTAGATATCCAAGAGAAAGATGACGACAACGACGATGCTGATGATGGCTTTGATGAATGCCAACATGGGTCTGTGATGATGATGATGATGATGATGATGATGATGATGTTGGTGGTGATGATGATGATGTTGAGGATGATGGTAGTGATGGTGGTTATGATGATAATGGTTGTTAATAGTGATGACGACAAAACAACGACTAATAAATATCACGATGATGACGTCAAACGCGACGACACTGACGACGGAAGATGGCCACTCACGAGCGTATCCATGAAAAAAAAAACTCCCCACCACCCGATCCAGGTTCCAGCCCCACTCTAAGGGCAGCCTGGAACTCGAGGGCCTGACCAGCAGAGCCTCCTTCCCCTCGGCAAGCACGCTAAACAACATCCGCGAGTACACGGACGG
>NW_008705273.1:4612-7411 GCF_000326865.2 Helobdella robusta
CGGCGAAAGTCGGTGTTTGTGTAAGTGACCGAGTTCTTTTGAGATTCTCTTTACGTGCTGTTATGCTCTCTCTCTTTTTTTCTCTTTCTCTCTCTCTCTCTCTGTGTTTGTGTGTGCGTGCGTGCGTGTGTGTCTGGTTGTTGTTTTTACATCAGAGAAATGCATAAGAAAGAGAAAATAACCATCAGATTACTTGACATCGCATTGGACATCACAACAACCACCCACCACTACAAACACCAACCACATCAACAACCACCAATACCACCAACCACAACAGCAACCACCAACCACACTACCGCCAACCACAACAGCAACCACCAACAACTGCAACAGCTCCAGCAAACACCACCAAAACATCCACCACCACAATCACCACCACACACACAGAATTCATCCTATTGGAGAACCTAACGTACAACATGAAGCACCCCTGCATCCTCGATTTGAAGATGGGCACCCGCCAGCACGGAGACGATGCCTCCGACCAGAAGAGGATCAGTCAGATGAGGAAGTGCCAGACGTCCACTTCCGGCAATTTGGGACTGAGGATTTGTGGCATGCAGGTCGGAATTTTGATTGGGATTGCAGTTGGGATCGCAGTTGGGATTGTAGTTAGGCAAAATTGAAGTGGAACATTGCAGCTGGGATTGAAGTTTCCGTTGGGATTGTAGTTTGGATTGCGATTGGGATTGCAGTTGGGACTGCAGTTAACATTGCAGTTGGGAATGAACTTGGGATTGCAGTTGGGATTGAAGTTAAGATTGTAGTTAGGATTGCAGTTGGGATTCTGATTGCGATTGCAGTTGGGATGTGGGATAATAATAATTTATTACGGTAGTTATAGTATAAACCAAAGGACGTTGATGACGATGAAGATGTTGACGAAACGAAACGAAACGAACTTTTATTTGTTTCCCAAAAATAACAATTAACTGAATTTGAATTCAGTTGTGTGTCCTTCGAGTTGGTGTCTCGATAACGACGAGTTTCTGAAGGATTTTAATTTCATTTTCGCCTTAAAATACAGTCGGGCCTCTTTATTACGAACTTCTTTACTACGAAGATTTCTATATAACGAATTTTTTGTGCATGTCCCTCGAAATTTTACATACAAAGCTGTTTCTCTAAAAATTGCAAATTTCTAGAGAACAATTTATATCACGCATTGTTACTTTCTGTTATCAAAATGAAGGATTAGGAGGTTGTTTTTCATAAATATATAGCATGTAAACACATTTTATTTTGGCAATAAAGAATTTTTTGCTACACAACAAACACGACCTCACAACAACTACACAACAGCCACACACACAACAGCCACACAACAGCCACACAGCAGCCGCACAACAGCCACACAACAACTACACAACAGCCGCACAACAACCACACAACAACTACACAACAGCCACACAACAGCCACACAACCACACACACAACAGCCACACAACAACCACACAACAACCACACAACAGCCACACAACAACCACGCAACAGCCACACAACAACCACACAGGTCTACAACATAACGAAGCACAAGTACATCTGCCACAGCAAGTACTACGGTCGCAAACTCGATCTGGCTGGCGTCCGGGTAACACTCCGCCAGTTCCTCAACAACGGAACCGGACTGAGAACAGATCTGATTCGTCCCATGGTGTCTAGACTGAAGCGTCTGCTGCGAATGCTGTCTAGACAGGAGTCCTTTAGGTTCTACTCAAGCTCTCTGCTGATTATGTATGACGCCGATGGTGGTAGCAGTGGCAGTAGTAGTAAGGATGGTAGCGATGGGGGCGATCAGGATGACGGGGCTGGGCGTTTTAGTAGGAAGCGCAGTGGTCTGGGTGTTAATATCTGTGGAAGTATTGATGGAGCTGCTGCTAGAAGCGAAGTGGTGGTCGCTGGTGGCTGTGCTGGTCTAGGAAATGAAGTTAATGAAGTAGTGGAAGTCGCCGGTCTAACCAGTGCTCCCGACGATGAAGATGCAAACGATGAAGAAGATGATGAGGATGATGATGAGGAGAAAGAAAATGACGCTGATGAGGAAAACTACGATGATGATGATGATGACGACGACGATGAAACTTCAAACTGTCGCCACTGTAACGCTGCCGATGATAAGGACAGCGGCGGCGAAGACTACCATCTCGCCAGTAACTCAGATGATGATGAAGAAGATGAAGATGATGGTGATGACGTTGCTGACGATGATGATGATGAAGAAGAAGAAGATGATGATGATGATGATGAATTTTATCCTCCTTATCCACCTCTCCCCCATCCCACCAAACAAAGCTACTACTACCCCCCCGGCAAGACAAAAAGTTCCTCTCCTGGTAATGATAACGATGATCAAAGTTTTGGTAATGATGTCGGGGATGATGATGGTGGTGCTGGTGGGGTGGATGATAATAAGGGTGATGTTCATTGTGGTGAAGGCGGAAATGATGATGATGACGACAGTGGAGATGGCTGTACTGACGGAGTGGTTGCTGGTTTGTCACAAGAAATATTGGCTTCAACATCTTTAGCAGCTGCAACATCAACAACAACAACATCAACTTTATCAACAGCAACATCAACAACAACAGCAACATCATCAACAACAACAACAGCAACATCATCAACAACAACAACAGCAGCAACAACATCAACAACAAAATTTGCAACAGCAGCAACAACAACATCAACAACACCAACAACAACAACATCTTCATTCGAAACAACTCAACCATTCCACAATGAACAAGGACTACAACTACAACGACGAATCAATTTTCTCAAAGTCATTCCTCAACA
>NW_008705274.1:0-1800 GCF_000326865.2 Helobdella robusta
TAAATGATGAATCCAGGTTGATTAAACAGGGAACGCGTTTGGCCGATCTTTCATGGGCCATCGTGGAAAATAAGTTGGATCAACAACCGCTGCAGGAAAATCTAGTTAACGTCAAAACCATAATTGACCAATTGACCAGGGACGCCCCCGAAGAAGGAAGGCGTGAATTATCTGAATTATTAAATAATTTTCAGGATATATTTAGTCATTCAGGTACAGAAATTGGAGTTGCAAAAGGGGTTTATCATAGGATCAACACAGAGCAGGCCCGGCCAATAAAACAACAACTCAGACGTCATCCCCCGGCACACCAAAAAGTTATCGCAAAACAGGTAGACGAAATGTTGGAGCAAGGGGTGATTGAGCTATCTCATGGGCCTTGGTCCTCCAACATTGTCTTGGTAAAGAAAAAAGACGGCTCATACCGATGTTGTATTGATTACCGGAAATTAAATTTGTTAACAGTAAAGGACGCGTACCCACTTCCAAGAATAGACATGTGTCTAGACGCGATGTCAGGTGCGCGGTGGTTTTCTACTCTGGATCTTAAATCATCTTATCACCAAATAGAAATGCATACAGATGATAGGGATAAAACTGCTTTCGTCTGTAACAAAGGCATTTTTAGGTTCAAACGAATGCCGTTTGGGTTATGTAACGCTGGCGCTACTTTTCAGCGCTTGATGGATATAGTGTTTTTGGACTTGTGCCCGAATACATGTTTGGCATACATCGATGATATAATTGTATATTCTAATAATTTGCAGGATCATTTTTTTAGGTTAAAACAAGTTTTTAGCAGGTTAAGAAACACAGGACTGAAAGTCAAGATAGAAAAATGTAGATTTCTCAAGGAAGCCGTTACATTCTTGGGGCATATTATCTCTTCGAAAGGAATAGCAACAGATCCGTCGAAAACGGAAACTGTTCGGGACTGGCCCATACCAATTTCTTGGGTTTAGACTGGTTAGTAAATAATAAAGTCTCATGGAAGTTTGACGAAGCACAAATTACCGTTGGTAACAAAAATAGAGTAGTGAAGTTGGTCACTAAAATATCGTCAGAGAGGCAATTGTGCCAAATCTATTCCAGTGTGAAAGTGCAAATTCCAGCACGAGCTGAAATAGATGTACCAACAAAATTGGTGGTACGCCAGCCATCCAAATTAACATTGACAGATTGTGCATGTCCTGAGGCAGGGCAAGTGACGTCGGGTGTATTTGTTGCTAGGACGTTGCTTCTGATAAAATACGAGGGTCAATGTGTCAGAATATTAAACGTAAATGATGAATCCAGGTTGATTAAACAGGGAACGCGTTTGGCCGATCTTTCATGGGCCATCGTGGAAAATAAGTTGGATCAACAACCGCTGCAGGAAAATCTAGTTAACGTCAAAACCATAATTGACCAATTGACCAGGGACGCCCCCGAAGAAGGAAGGCGTGAATTATCTGAATTATTAAATAATTTTCAGGATATATTTAGTCATTCAGGTACAGAAATTGGAGTTGCAAAAGGGGTTTATCATAGGATCAACACAGAGCAGGCCCGGCCAATAAAACAACAACTCAGACGTCATCCCCCGGCACACCAAAAAGTTATCGCAAAACAGGTAGACGAAATGTTGGAGCAAGGGGTGATTGAGCTATCTCATGGGCCTTGGTCCTCCAACATTGTCTTGGTAAAGAAAAAAGACGGCTCATACCGATGTTGTATTGATTACCGGAAATTAAATTTGTTAACAGTAAAGGACGCGTACCCACTTCCCAGAATAGACATGTGTCTAGACGCGATGTCAGG
>NW_008705274.1:5602-7333 GCF_000326865.2 Helobdella robusta
TTATATATATATATATATATATATATATATATATATATATATATATATATATATATATATATATATATATATATATATATATATATATATATATATATATATATATATATATATATATATATATATATATATATATATATATATATATATATATATATATATATATATATATATATATATATATATATATATATATATATATATATATATATATATATATATATATATATATATATATATATATACTACTTATCTACTTAATCCGACAACTAAAAATTTAAATAAATATAAACTGTTCAGAAACAAATTTACAACATTTAAACGCCATAACAAAATCAATATTTAAAAAAAAAGTTCTAGACGAACTAGGCAAAGAAAAAATTGAATATTATAAACAATATACTTAATAGGAAAACGAATACATTTAGCATAAATAGCATAAAAATTGATAATTTAATAGAAAATAAAAAATAAATATATGATGAATTTAACAACTACCACATCAACATTGCCAAAACTTTATTGGATGATCAAAATAAACCCAAACATTATCATGATAAATTTAAAATTGCTAATTCCAAATGCCAATCCATTTTTTAAAGACCAGTTGATGAAAAAGAAATTTTAAATATATTTAAAAATATAAAAAACAAAAAAAGTATTTTTCAGGATAATTTAAATAATTACTTAATCAAACAGACGATTAATGAAATAATAAAGCCTTTAACACACATATGCAAACTTTCTTTCTCACAGGGCTACTCTCCTCAATGCTTTAAGACCGCTAAAGTAATACCAGTTTGCAAAAAGGAGACCGGTTAGATATAGTTAACAACCGCCCTGTGTCTCTTCTCTCGCCTATTTCAAAAATTATAGATCAATTGATGTGCCAGAGGTTAGAATCTTTCATACAGTTTAAAAATATTATTCATAAAAGTCAGTATGGATTTCGAGCAGACCATTCAACGGAGCTTGCTATAGTAGAATTTTCACAGAGAGTGATGGAAAAATTGAATGAAAAGATCTTCACATTAGGAATCTTTATAGATCTATCAAAGGCATTTGATCTAATAAACCATGAAAAACGGTTAAGAAAACTCTATTCATATGGTATAAGGAGTAGCATATACATGATTTTCCTCTTACCTTGGAGAAAGAAAACAATATGTCTCAATCGAAACCTATGAATCAGAAAAGCTACTGATTAACTGCGGAGTCTCACAAGGCTCTATATTAGGACCAATACTTTTTACCTTATTTATAAATGATTTATGCCACATAACTACATCAACTAAATTTTTATTATTTGCCGATGACACGACTATATACTTTCACACTAAAGAACCTAACAAAGATTTAAATTCTATCAACAATGAAATTCAATCCATCGCCAATTGGTTTACCTTTAATGATTTAATAATAAACTATACAAAGTGCACATATATGATATTTGGACCAAGAATACTAACCAATTGTATCACAGACTTAAATATACAAATCAATGGTAATCCTATACATCGATCGAGCTCAACAAAATTTTTAGGTATCTTCATCAACGATAACTTATCCTGGGACTCGCACACTAATTTTATCTCCAAAAAATAAATAAAACAATAGGTATATTATATAAAAATAAAATAACAAAAAAATGTTGTATTAGAATTATATTATACCCTTATTTACCCAAACCTAACGTATTGTAATTTGCTGTGGGGAAACAGTCCAAATTAC
>NW_008705275.1:0-1814 GCF_000326865.2 Helobdella robusta
ACAAGCACGAAATGTGGTTGGTTGCAAAAAACAGTTCCCTGCTGTCACCTGATCTGACACTGATCCTTTTGCCTATTTCCTTAAGAAATTTAAGGGTGTTGGGGTCCATCGGGCCGAGAACCTCGATGCATATTGGCAAGAATTCCATCGAGGGGAGGGCATTCCCATATTTTTTCATTTTCTCGTCCGCTGCCCTGGCCGCGGCCAAACCGCATTCTTTACTTGTCAGGTTTACGTATCGTTCGGCGAGGGTGCCAGGGACCGTAACATCCCACGCCAAACATCTGCCGGCTCTCCAAGGTATTAGCGTGCATCCGTCCGGTCGCCTACCATCATGCGCAGAAATGCCGGATGGTTCCTTGAGAACCGGGATTGAAGCCTTGGAGAAGAGCCGACAAATGTAATCGTTTAGCGCTGAGTGACGTAGTTGACGGCCCCCGCCCAGGCGACAAACCAAACCGTGGTGCCCAAACTCGTCCGCCTCAGCGCCACATCGGCACGTGTATTTATTTTGAATGACCAGGCCAAGTCTGAAGCCAATGGCAAATCTTACAGACTCGTCGTCAAGCCTGGTGCCCACAGAGGTGTTAGGCCACGATCTCAACCACCCACAGCTGGCAACGCTGGACATGGCCAACAAACGAGCGGTGGAAAAGTCGTCGCCGCATGAAGACAACAAATTTTGAAAGATTTTTTTATATTCTTCGTTCAAAATTTGGACGTGCGTACGGTCCCCCGGGGCGGACGCTGGGGGAAGAATATCGCGGCAACGAAAAAACCGGTGGAGCAGGGGAGACTGTAGGTCGAGAGTGGCAGCGGCAGAAGAATTATAAACAACGGGAGCCAGCTGAACCACGCTAAGCAACCCCAGCCCACCAAATCGCACCGGCAGCTGAGCCTGGGACCAACCACTGTCGGTCACTTGAACATTGCAAATCGACGACAGGGCGGTGCGCAGGGCTCCGTCAAATTCGCCCAATTTAGAAGGGTCAATGTGTTTAGATGTACGCAGGAAGTACATCAATTTGGGCAAACTGAGGGCATTGCGGATAATAGTCAAGGCATCATGGGCAGAAAGACAGGAAACACGACGCAGGGCGAATTCAAGCTCAGAGAGCTTTTGGTCAAAAAACTTTATTTGATAATCGCCCTCGACCAAGGGTGTGCCTAAAAAACTCAGTTCTGATGCACCAACTCTGGGTATTTCAGCCAGCGCATGTGGCACCTGAAATAAACTTTGGCAGTGAAGTTCGCATTTTTTAATGTTTAACTCTAAGCCAATTGCAGCGGAGTTATGCTTCAAATATTCGTAGCCATCGGCCAGAGTTGGACCGTCCGAAGCTATGCTGATATCATCCAGATAAGCGCAAACGAAGGTGGACGAAGCTTTCTCTAAGAGTGGATGAAGAGTTAGTGCGAACAACAAAGGACCAAGGGGATCACCCTGCTGTACCCCCTCGGACGATTCTACAACCCAAGAGTGGTAGCCAAGGGAAGAGACTCCGCCATAAGCAGAATGGCAAAAATTATAGATGTTGGGGCAAAAAAGTTTGACAGCCTCCAACATCGAGTCTCTTCTCAAGGCATTGAAGGCATTTTTAAAGTCTAGTTTCAGAAACCCCCATTGATCGGGGAGGTCGGTGACCAATCTTCGAACCGCATGAACAGCGGCCTCAGCGCCACCCTTAATCCCGACACCCAACTGAGTCGGGTAGAACTTGGTCTTGAGTCTTCTGTAAGACGTATGGGACAAAACAGTGTATGTATGTATGTATGTATGTATGTATGTATGTATGTATGTNTGTATGTATGTT
>NW_008705275.1:5656-7329 GCF_000326865.2 Helobdella robusta
CGTTGTTGTTGTTGATGTTGTTGTTGACGTTGTTGTTGTTGTTGATGTTGTTGTTGACGTTGTTGTTGTTGTTGTTGGAATGAAGTCGTTGTGGTGGTTGTGATGGCTGTTGATGTTGTTGATTTTTGATATAGTTGTTGATGTGTTGTTGTTGATATAGTAATAAATTTTATTAATATAATTATCATTCTCTTTTTTCTTCTTCTTGTTATTATTATTAATACTATTATTATTATTATTCAATTGGTAAAAATAATAACAATAATAATAGTAACAATAACAGTAACAATAATAATAACAATAATAATAATAAAAATAATAGTAACAATAATAATAAAAATAATAGTAGTAGTGGTACTGCGGTCTGGCTGGTTCTATCTCTTTTGAAATCTTCGAGTGTTGTGTATTGCCGATCGATAATTGATGTTTGAGATTGTTGTCGGTGCTGTTAATGTTATTGTTTTTTTCTCATGTTTGTCTGTGTTTGTATGTTTGTTTGGATATGTTTGTTTGTATGTATTTGTTGGTATGTGTTTGTTTGTTTGTATGCGCCGGTTTGTTAGCTTCATGCGTGTAATTTGATAATGACGACGATGATGATGATGATGAGTATGACGACGACGATGACGACGACGAAGATGATAATGGTGATGATGAGGATGATTACGATGACGTCATCATGGAAAAAATGGAGATAACAGATTAATAGCCGAGCGAGAGTTGACTCTCCCATTCCCTTAATTCAATTGTTCAATTGTTGTTGCTGATGTTGTTGTTGTTGTTGATGTTGTTGTTGTTGTTGATGTTGATGTTGATGTTGATGTTGATGTTGTTGTTGTTGATGTTGTTGTTGATGTTGTTGTTGTTGATGTTGTTGTTGTTGATGTTGTTGTTGTTGTTGTTGTTGTTGATGTTGTTGTTGAATAAACTGAAAATAAATTAAGAAATGTTTCTTGCAGTTTTAAGGTAGCTCCGTATGACTTAACAGAAGTTGCCTACTAAATGGAAACATATTTCTGTAGCATGGACAAATTTCCACATACAAGTTCAAAGAATAACAGTAAATTTAATAATTCTAGGCGTTAATTATCAGTAGCAATTTCTATCATTAAAAGTTCATCCTTTTGTTGTCAGTATGTTAGTATCCCAATTCTGTCCTGGTTATGACATTAAACTGACCCTCACTGCTTGTGAGTGATGTTGGATCATCAAAGGCTAGGCCCACCGCTTATAACTGTGGTTGCGTAAGGAAGGGCGTCCTGCGTAAAAATTAGCCAAATAAATTACTTATGATGACAGAAGTGACAATGGTTTCATCATAGGTAGCCAAACGGCAACCCCCGATCTCGGGGAAAATGTCGTCTAAACGTGTGTTGTTGTATGTTAGTATCCCAAATATATAACCATCAAAACATACACATAGATACATATAAAATGTGTATATATATATATATATATATATATGTATATATATACAATGCATACAATTTAATTTAATGTATATTATACGTTCAGATTGTATGAAATCTACCGAATTGTTGGCATTAATCAATTTGAAGTTTTACTTACTAGAATTTTCTGGAAAGCGTTCAGTTTATTGAAATTAGAATCATTATCAAAGTTCATCATGAAAATTATTTAATGAAATTGTTGTTATAAAATTTCACTGCACT
>NW_008705276.1:0-1983 GCF_000326865.2 Helobdella robusta
AGTAGTAGTAGTAGTAGTAGCATCATTACCATGATCACCTCAGGCCTGCTATCTCAACTGCTTTGGAGATTATCAACTGAACATCAGATCCCGGATAGTTCTGAAAAAAATAATTACAACCATAATTATATTAATAATAACAATTATATTATTATTATTATTATCATTATCATTATTATTATTATTATTATTATTATTATTATTATTATTATTATTATTGTTACTTGGACTAATTTGACGTTTTGGGAGAAATCACCCAACAGAATTTCCTTCCTCTTCAGCCTGACACACGGAATAATAATAATAATAATAATAATAATAATAATAATAATAATAATAATAATAATAGTAATAATAATAATCACCATCATCATCACCACCATCATCATCACTATCACCATTACTATCATCACCACCATCATCGTCGTCGTCGTCACTATCATCATCATCACGAACATTATCATCATCATCAACAACATCATCAACATCGTCATCATCATCATCGCTAACGTCAGCATGGCACAGCAGATGAAGGTGAGGAAGTCGAATCTCTTCTCGTCTGAGAACAGCGAATCCCATATTCGAAGCGTGTCTGGAGGAATGAATGAACGAATGAGTGAATGAATGAATGAGTGAATGAATGAGTGAATGAATGAATGAATGAACGAATGAATGCAAACATACCTGGCAAAATGAATTCCTGAGTTAGAAGAATGGTGAACCATCTGTTTGTTTGTTTGTTTGAAAAGAAATCATCTGATTCATTGATTGAATAATTGGTTGATTGATTGAAGAATGAATGAATGAATGAATGGATGAATGAATGAATGACTGATTGGCAAGTGAAACAAATGAACCTAAACGCGAAGAACTGCGGTTTAATTTCTTGCTCATGCAACTTCTGCCAGACCTCCGGGTCGACTGATTTCAAGGTGTTCAGGAATCGTTCAAGTTTGAAAACTGGTGGCGGTTGTCAATCAATCAATCAATCAATCAATCAATCAATCAATCAATCAATCAATCAATCAATCAATCAATCAATCAATCAATCAATCAATCAATCAATCAATCAATCAATCAATCAATCAATCAATCAATCAATCAATCAATCAATCAGTCAACTAACTTATACCACAGGCCGAATCGTCGAGATGTTTGATGAAGTTATCCCTGATCTCGCTCATCAGATTGGTGAAACACCAGAATGTGTCTGCTTCACAATGAGCTGATTGGCGGGTTGGTTGGTTGGTTCATTCACTCCTTCATTCATTAATTCATTCATTCATTCACTCACTCATTCATCCATTCATTCATTCATTCCTTCATTCATTCCTTCCTTCATTCATTCATTCAGTCCCTCGGCCACTCAACCTTGATTAGCGGTATCATGGAATAGTACATAGTAGATTGGACCCATAATTTCATTCATACCCTAAGTAAGTGAGAGGATGGTAGAATGAATGAATGAATGAATGAATGAACAAACGAATGAATGAATGAATAAATGAATGAACAAACGAATGAATGAATGAATGAATGAATGGAAGAACAAACGAATGAATGAATGAAAGAATGAATGAACGAATGAATGAACGAAAGAAAAAAATGAATAAACTAATGATAGAACACTGAATGATAAATTAGAGACAACAGAATTTCGCGAAATGAAATTAACTCACGCAAATTAATCCACAAATGCAAATTAGAGTTAACTTATGCAAATTAGAATTAAAATATGCTAATTTATGCAGACCTGAACGTATCCCTGGCCCGGATTTAGCTTGGCGTAAACGAATAACAATCTTCTTATGACCTCCCAATGTGCTTCGTAGCCTTTTGATTGGTTGGTTGGTTGGATGGTTAGATGGTTGATTGATTGATTCATCCATTCAATCATCTATTCATTAATTAATTAATTAATTCATTCATTCATTCATTCATTCACTCATTCATCGACTCAGTTGCAACCTGGTGAAATATCAT
>NW_008705276.1:3028-7032 GCF_000326865.2 Helobdella robusta
ATGGCTGAATGAAAGAATGAATGAATGAATGGAAAAATGAATGAATTAACAAATGAATGAATAAACGATTGAATGAATGAATAAACGAATGAACAAATGAATGAATGAACAAACATGGTCGTCGATAGCGATGGTTTTGTTGTTGTTTCTGTCGTTCTCTTCATTGAATGACTCCAAAACAATTTCTTTAACAAACTGACTGTATATACTCCTGGATCAATCAATCAATCAATCAACCATCCAACCAATCGCTTCTAGACCAACCAACCAACCAACCAACCAACCAACCAGTCGACCAACCTGCCAACCAACCAGCTAACTATCCAACCAATTAACCAACCAACCAACCAACCAACCTTTGTTTTTCAAGTGTGGCTGACCATATAGACCTATCAACAGGTAGATAGAACAGGAGTATCTAATTGTCCGGGGAAAAAATAATAACAATAACAACAACAATAACAACAACAATAATAATAATAAATAACAACAGTAATAAAGAATAATATTAAAAAATTTTTGAAAAAAATTTCTTAACCTTCCATACTGTTGCTCTCAGAGGCAGATTGTCTACACATCCAACTATATATAAGATAAATTATAATATATAAATAAATTAATATTATATAAATATTTGTGTGTGTATATATGTGGTGTGTGTATGTGTGTGTGTATGTGTGTTCATTATATTCTAACAAACAATGAATTTTTTTAAATAGAAATAAAATTTAAGATAATGAACTGAGACAAACAAAATAGGAGTGGTCATTTGACTTTTTTCCAATTAAAATTATAAATGAATTAAAAAATTGCCAAAAAATAACAAAAATAATAAAATAATTTATAATTACTACTAAATTATAATTAAATAATTTTAGAAATAATAATTACATTAAATAAATTTAACTTTCATTTTTATTTATTTTTAAAACACGCCTCCCAACTAACCACTGAATGTAAGTTTTCTCAAGGCATCGAGGCTTATTATATTCTCCGAAAGAATTTTCTCGAAATTATTTCTCCTAAGTATAAAATAATTATTTTAATATTCAAAAAATAAAAATTAGGTGAAAAGTTTGAGTTAAAATTAGGAAAAAATTGAAAAATTCCGGAACCTGTTGAGAAAAGATGCCATTACTGTTTATGTTCAATCTGTTTTACTTTCGGCAAAGGTTGGGTGCGTTTTAATTTGTAAAATTTTAATCAGCTGTGCTGTTTAATCATTAATACATATATCTATCTAAAATAATTCACTAATATAGCATTATAAATCGATATAAACTAATAAAATTAGCATAGACCAGTGACATTTATGAACAACAATTTAAAAATAGTATAATGTACATTAGACAAATACAGAAATAACTAAAAACTAAAACTCATACAAAAAAAAACATTAATGAAAATTTCTGATTTGATTAAAAAGAAAAAAGCAATCAAACTCGAAATACGCGGAGTTAAATACAAAATTGTCACAAAAATTCTGATAAAAATGATCGTTATTAAGGTTTCTTTCAATTTTGAAGACCTAAACATATATAGTTTATAATTTTTTTAAAAAAATTGTAAGAAAAAAATTGTATTTGACACTTTGGAAGGCGTTAAACACATCAGCGACTCGTCAAAATGGTGGCAATTTTCACAGAATACTATAACTCAATATAATCATATATAACTTTATATAAACCTATATAACTCTATACAATAATATATAGCTATATAACTTTATATAACCCTATATAACTCTATACAATCATATATAGCAATATAACTCTATATAAACCTATATAACTCTATACAATCATATATAGCTATATAACTCTATATAACACTATATAACTCTACAATCATATACAGCTATATAACTCTATATAACACTATATAACTCTATACAATAATATATAGCTATATAACTCTATATAACCCTATATAACTCTATACAATAATATATAGCTATATAACTCTATATAACCCTATATAACTCTATACAATCATATATAGCTATATATCTGTATATAACCCTATATAACTCTAAACAATCATATATAACTATATAACTTTATATAACCCTATATAAATCTATACAATCATATTTAGCTATATAACTTTATATAACCCTATATAACTCTATACAATCATATTTAGCTATATAACTCTATATAACCCTATATAACTCTATACAATCATATATAGCTATATAACCCTATATAACCCTATATAACTCTATACAATCATATATAACTATATAACTTTATATAAGCCTATATAACTCTATACAATCATATTTAGCTATATAACTTTATATAATCCTATATAACTCTATACAATCATATTTAGCTATATAACTCTATATATATAACTCTATACAATCATATATAGCAATATAACTCTATATAACCCTATATAACTCTATACAATCATATATAACTATATAACTTTATATAAGCCTATATAACTCTATACAATCATATTTAGCTATATAACTTTATATAATCCTATATAACTCTATACAATCATATTTAGCTATATAACTCTATATATATAACTCTATACAATCATATATAGCAATATAACTCTATATAACCCTATATAACTCTATACAATCATATATAGCTATATAACTCTATATAACACTATATAACTCTATACAATAATATATAGCTATATAACTCTATATAACCCTATATAACTCTATACAATCATATATAGCTATATAACTCTATATAACCCTATATAACTCTATACAATCATATATAACTATTTAACTCTATAATACCCTATATAACTCTATATAACCCTGTATAACTTTATATAACCTTATATAACTCTAGTTTCTCTGACCCCATAAAATAAAGGAATGTAATAAAGTTATTAAAATGATGATGATGATGATGACGATGATGATGATGATGACGATGATGATGATGATGACGATAATGATGATGATGATGATGACGACGATGATGATGATGATGATTCAAAACGAAAAACACAACCTCGTTCTCGGTTGCTCGTTCAGTTTTCATCCAGAGCTATCAGCGAAAACGCAATAGATTGCAATAATCGTGTTTGTTGTTTTTTATTATTATAAATTTATTATCATTATTATTTATTGCTATTATTGTTTTTATTATTATTATATTAAAATTAGTATTATTATTCATCTATTTATCATTATTTTCGTTCCCGGATAGCTTTATCAAAGCCTTACTTAACCTACTATCAAACTAAAAGCTTTTATTTCTGAAACAAGGTTTAATTTACATACACACAATTACGTACACACGTACACACTCACACACACACACACATACATACCACACATACAAACACACACAGACTCATTTACTTTTTTATTAATTAGTAACAAAGTTTATATGCAAATATGATACATCTACATATAGATGCTCATATGTATGTCTATATGTATGTATATATATGTATGTGTATGTGTGTGCGCGAGTGTGCGCGCGTGTGTGATCTCTTTTATACGTATATATATGCCCAGAAAATTGAAGATTTTATTAAAAATATTGTGATAGTTTATTAAAAGAAGAACATTTATTAAACGAATTCATTAAGACAATTTTCATTAACTCAGCTAAAATTATCATAAGTAAAATATTAATTTTATTATAATTATTATTGGCGTTATTATTGTCATAATAATAATTGTTACTATTGTTATAATTATTATAATTATTATTATAATTTAGAGAAACATGGCCACGGATGAACTGAGTGAGAAATTAAAGATGAGAAATTTGCTGATTGAACAACAACTGGAAGAAGATAGATTGTTGCAGCAACAGTTGCAACAACAGTCGCAGCAACAACAGCAGCAACAACAACAGCTACAACAGCAGCAACAACAGCAGCAGCAGCAACAATCCAACAACAAACCAATCATTCCACCCAAACCCATTTACGTAAATTATTTAACTTGCTTATCGATGAGTGTTAAACTGCCACCTCCGAAGCCAACTTCATCTTTATCATCACCC
>NW_008705277.1:0-992 GCF_000326865.2 Helobdella robusta
ACACACAGACAAACATACACACACGCAAACATACACACAAATATACACACACATACACGCAAACGCGGACGCACAGACAGATCATAGCGCCGCTTCGCACCAACAAAAACAAATCCTAATAACTTTAAAACATCAAATGGATAATGCAAATTGTGTAGTGTTCTCAATCTCGCACGAGCCCACTGCAAACAATTTCCTCGTTGCTCGTGTTGTTACTTCAACAACTGCAAAACAAATGATTGTGGTTAATGTCGTTACTTCAACAACTGCAAAACAAATGATTGTGGTTAATGTCGTTACTTTAACAACTGCAAAACAAATGATTGTTGTTAGTGTTGCTACTTCAACAACAGCAAATAATCGGTTGTAGACGCTTGTTTCGTTATTGCTATGGAAATTTTTTATGAAATGTTCTAGTACAGAACTATGGGATTATGATAGTAACATTCTGTTGTATTGTCTTAAACATTGCACCCCAGTTACGTGTGTGTGTGTGGGTGTGTGTGTCTGTGGTTGTGTTTATTTGTTTGCGTGTGTGTATGTGTTTATATGCGTGCCTGTGTACGTGTGAAGACTGCGTGTCTGAGTGTTTCTATGTCAGTTTGAGTTACATCTCAATGCGGGGAACAGCTCAGCACGAAAGACTGTTCGTTCAGTGTTCAGGTGATGAATGAATTGGAGAAGGAGAGTGTTCAGTCGCAGTTTAGTCTGAAAATTTGTCAGGAGAGCAAAAAGTTTGAATGTAATTATACGCCAGCGGCACAAAAAAAATGAAAAAAACGTATTTAATTATTTTATTTTAAATTTTAAAAAGTTCAATTGTTCTATGCTATGATTTTTGGAAGAATATGTCTGCATGTTGCCACACAACAAAAATACACAGGGAACCATTCAGATCAATTTTATTTTAACATAATTAAACTAATCAATTAAAAATTTTTCAGTTTGATATACCACTGTTAATTAATTGACCAAACAACCGTCAGCAAGTT
>NW_008705277.1:1742-7320 GCF_000326865.2 Helobdella robusta
CCATCCATCCATCAATCTACCTATCATTTTTTTAATCTATCCATCCATTTATCTTTCCATCTATTTGTTTTTTCACAATCTTTCTATTAATTTTTCAATTTATTCAATCCATTCTTCTATTTAGTCTTTCTTCCAGTTATCCATCCATTCATTTATTGGCCTCGCCTTCGTTCAATTATTGCCTACCATACAACTAACACTAACTTCACTTTCAACATAATGCACACGTAGACACCGATCGCCAAGTGTTGCTTTAAAGAAAGTACCATGCCCTGGAAGGAATGCTGGGTGGAGGTGGAATTGTATAGCACGTAAATCCCAAGAACGCTGGCTCGCACCAACATTCATTAATTAATCCAAATTCAACACTTTAAAAAATTTTATTAACAATTTGTAATTGGGAATAATGCGTTAGAAATATTTCATCTTAAATAAGTACATCCCATCACGAGATGCAATGAACATTTACTTTGATTCAGTGTGAAAAAAAAACAGAAAAAACAAAGAAAAACATCCAAAACAGACAAACAACAACAAGAGGAGCAACTCTAACAAAACAACGGCAACAACACAACACATGTTTGTCCGTATTATGCAGTTAGACACAGATAGATAGTTAGATACTAGATAAATATATGCTCTATAGATATTATATAGGTAGATAGACTGATAGTTACTGAAGCAAAAAGGTTAAAACTCACGAACGATCGCCCAGGGGAAAAAGTTTTTGTGTTGTGGAAACGTCTGACGGGAGAAAGTTTATAACATACCGGAGTCTATATAACACCATACCATTACGTTCAATACTAAATTTTTTGTACTACGCCACACATAACACACCAACATGTTGGACTGATTTGCAACAAACAAACATACAATCAAACAAACAAAAACGCATACAAACATACATACAAACATACAAACAAACAAACACATTTCTTTCAACCCAAATAAAAATTTCCAAGTTTATTGGCCAAACATTTGTAATATTTTCTAATATATTACCTGAGTTTAACTAATTTTTTCAAATCTAAAGCTGAAATAATTTTTCATTTTATTGTTTAAGATATTTTGTTAATTTCAATTGATAAGAAATTACTAATAATATAATAAATATAAAATTGTTCCTTACTCGTTCTGTTTGCACCGTATTCATATTTTCAGATAACTGATATCCGTAGGTTAAATCATCGTAATTTTTTGAGGTCATTGTTATTATATTATTGGACGCAAGTTAGTTCAGATGGTAAAGTGCCATATCAGGCGTCGTTGTTATTACACGCTGACCTGGTTCAAATGCCATCTGTAGCAAACTAAAAAATTGTGACAAACCTTCTGAATACGATGTGCTGGTGGCCGGCCGCGCCTATATGCTGTGTGTACTGCACAAAAGTGTACTGCTGTGTACTGCTGAGAAATGTTTATTCATAGCAATGTAAGCCAAGAAGGACCACGTAAGCATTAAGCAACTCTACATTTGTCATAAAGAACGTACGAGAGTTTTATTAACTGATAATATTTATACCATTATTTTATTAGCAGTATTATAGGCATTAGAAATATTTGCATCACAGTTATTTTATTGTCATATAAATAAGAAATTGAATTTATCACTTGAATATGAAATTTGAATATTTCTAAATAATTTTATACATATTTAATTAAATATTTCTCTTTTATTTTTATACATATTTAATTAATTGCATGCTGAGCAACAGAGGATAATTTATGGAAAGTAGGCAAACGCATCCAGCAGCCACGTTTCGATGTTCCGACAACCGCAGTTAGGTCTGCTTTCAAAATTTCATTCAACTCTTACAGACAAATGAAAAGAATAAACATAGATAATAATAATATGGATTCACATTCGTCTAATGGTTTCACATTCATAATTAGTCTTCACATTCGATTAAGCAGTTATTTCATCACTGTCATGATTCTAATTAAGAAGATCTCACGTACACAATGGCGAACAAATCGAAGCAGAAATAATCACAATTTTAATGGTTAACGGCTTTTGAAAGTACAAATAATAAATTTTTATTTAATATAAAATATACTAAATACAACTGAACATACAAATTCATCAGACATACACACACACATTGAACTCACAAACAGAGGAATACAATACATACATTGTATAGGTATTTCACAATTGATCAGATATAAATATATAGATCAGTAGATATATAGATATAGATCAATTAATATATAGATATATAGATCAATAGATATATGATGAATGTATCTATTCGTTTCTCATATTAAATGTTTACTAATGCTGAACCCTTAATTTTGTTTGATGGTCGCCACGTGTTGTCTCTCCGACGTCTAGACTCTTCATCTATCTTATTATTGTTCTTCACAATTCTTTCTTTTATTCCTTCATTTTGGCAATCTCTCTCTCTCTTTTTACTTTCTGTCAATCTAATTCTAATTCTAATTTTTCTTTTCATTCTTCTATCTTTCTCTCTCTCTCTCTTGCTTTCTTTTTCTCTCTATCTATATCTTTATCGCATTATCTATCTACCTTAGTGAAAATATTTTTAAAATAGACATTTTTAGATTGTTGAAAATTTTGTTCTAAGAACACAAAATGTCAAGACGTCACCCTTCCAATTTATTCGGCAGATGCTAATCAGAACGCCATTCTTAAAAATTGACAGTTTAACGTTTTGAATCAGCCAATTATATTGCATGTGTCATCTTCTTTCTGCAGTAGTTGAAACGTGGTGATATTCAACAAGTGACACAATGACTTCACAAATGTTGTTCGATTTTGATCGCGATCTCTTTTTTTTGCAATCTTTCCGGTAGTTGTTAGAATTTCCATTCTTTCCTTCCGCATGATGTGACCAAAAAACTCTAAAAGCCCCCGTCGGATTATCTGTAGTAATTTCCTCTTTTCATAACCAGACTTTTAATGTACCATACTATCTACGAAAAACTATTTTTTGACACTTTTTAATGAATTAAATTTGTCATAAATTATTTCATATTTAAACTTTAACAAATTTTCAACAAAATTTTAAAAGTATTTAAAATAATTTGGATTTCCATAAATTTAAAAATACTCAATATTTAATTAATGAAATTAATTGAAACAATAAAACAATAAACACGCTGTGCAATACATATGCAACATCAAAGCTTTGTATGTTTATAAAACATAAACACACGTGGGCAGTCTGTTTATGTTTCTAAGTTATGCCTGCGTTACTTTAATGCATCTTTAATGTCCATCCACCTAATGCATTATGATGATTCGCGGGCATACCTTAGCATCAGCCGGCAACCAGCAAATAAATGCATCGCCAATGAAACGCGGATACAACTTTGTGATAATATAAACAAATAAAAATTCAAACATCGAAATTTATACTTTCATACACACAAGTACAACATTACAATATTACGTATAACTAATCCAAACTGTTGTACCATTAACTCTACAACCTATATTATGTGTGTGTATGTATTCAGAAAAATAATGAGACCACACATAAGAGGAGCATTTGTATGCGATGTAATTAATGTTTATTCTTCTCACATGTCGCACAGTATTCTGTACGTTTACACACTAATAATATTAATCATAGATTCTGTACGTTTGTATGTATATGTGTGTGTGTGTTTGTATATGTGTGTGTGTGTTTGTATATGTGTGTATGTGCATGCATATATGTGTATGTGGGAGGCAATGAATGTGTTTCACTAACGCCTTTTACCGTATTGCTAATTTGTATGCTAATTGTACGCTGATTAACTGATAAAAAAAATATCAGCCATTAACTCGTGGCAAAACCTGATTTTATATATTGTTATAAACGTTAACTAAACTCTTATGTGACAAAAAACTACTAAACATCCAGTCAGCAGGAAGCATAGACATGACTAAAGTGTAATATTGTTTAACATATAAACTTATACAAGAATATAACATTTATGCGTTTATAACAAACAAACAGAAACATAAATACTATAACAGATACCAAAAATAACGCAACAAACATAACATAACGTGCAACAAATGGCGAAATGTAACCTGGGCATTCAGTAACAATGCATGGAGAAGACTTTGATCGTAAAAATTTACCTGTGTCAAACAGGGCAGGCAGCCTGGCTGAATTGAAAGTCATCGCCAGATGAAAGGAACCATCGAATCTTGCTTGCTACACGCAGACTTGTAAAATAAACATTCACTAATATGAAATAACATAAACATAACATGAACATGAACATACATTGGTATAAACATATTAACTACAAAACCTCATAAACATACAATGGTATAATAAACATGACACATGTAGATAGGTACAAAGAAAGTTTAATAAACAAACAACGTTCATAAGAGTGCATAAAAATTATTTGAGAATATTGAAATGTTTGCATCTAGAACATCATCTCAAGTATCACTACCAATATGGAATACTTATGGAGTATTGTTTATGGTTCAAACTCATTGCTAGTGTTTAAATTTTTAAATTATAATATCACAAAATTCAAATTCAGATATTGGACAGGAAAGCTTATAAAAAAATAACTTTAATAATGCATTGTCAAATACACTGGCAAACATTTGTAAAATTACACAGTTATATATATAAGAGAAATAAACATTTGTGTTATCTCGAAAAAAAATTGATTAACAAGAAAATTTTTGATTGCAATCATTCTTCATAAGAACAACTTATTTAAAAAGACGGCAAATGTCTTGCATCAAACAAATCAGGAACTGTTGAACAACACGAGAAAAATTTCATACAAATTGTTCCTCGTCACCTAACCATCAAATAAATCACATGCACCCATAGATACAAACTTGCTCTGAGATTTTATATTAACGCAAATATATCATATGCTGATTTGTTAATGGAGTGTATGCATGCCCATGCTATAAATTACCGAAACACATATTTATACCTATATTATACGTTTTTAGAAAATATTAAGACAAAAGCAAGTTTACAACACTCTGCATACACCATTATGAACAATTCACACATGCCAAAGTGTGTGTAAGCTTTGGTATGTTTAATTAAACATGCAAAATGTAAACATGCACATACTTTCACACACATACATTCACACACACTTATATATCTATATTCATACACACACACATATGCATACAGGCATACATACATCATACATACATACATACATACATACATACATACATACATACATACATACATACATACATACATACATACATACATACATACATACATACATACAGGCATACATACATACATACACACACACACACACACACACACACACACACACACACACACACACACACACACACACACACACACACACACACACGTACATAAAGACACGCACAACACATTTGTTGGTCAAAGTTGTTGTTGGTCTGTTGTTATTGAATTATCATAGCATGTCTTTATACGCTATCAAATCAATTAATCTATCTATATATAAACGTAGACTGCGGCGTGCTGAAGGTGATGGCCACATGATGATGATGATGGCGGTGATGATGATGATGATGATGATGATGAGAAGGAGGAGAAAGATGAGATGATGATGGCGGTGATGATGA
>NW_008705278.1:0-1384 GCF_000326865.2 Helobdella robusta
ATGATGTTTGTTTGTATGTATGTATGTTTGTATTGTATCATTTTTATGTTTCAGTACGGATAGCGACTGGTTTACGTGAATGCGGAAAATTTAATACTCCAAAAATTTTTTTTTTTTCTTATTAATCCATTCGTTCCTTCAATCAATCACTAAGCCTTTATTTTTTACATTTGAAAAGTCAAAATTTATCATTCTATCAACCGTTCAATCATTCATTCATTTAGTCATTCATTCATTCAGTCATTCATTCATTCATACATTCACTCGTTAATTCATTCATTTGTTCATCAATTCATTTTGTTGTCCTTAACTTTTCATTTGACATTAACACTCCAGCGAACTCAAGCAAGTTTTATATCCGGTTTAAAAACAGGCATACAAACATACAAACATACAAACATACATATATACGAGTTAATTAACTCAGATACATATACATATAGGTTTATTATTCAATGAATGATAATAGATACATTGCGAAATCTTTTGTTATAAATTATTTGCTTTGTTTTTTTTATCAAATAATTTGAATTCACTAGAAGACGAACATTTTGTTTCTAATACATGCGATTTCTTTATAAGTGAGGATATTGCTTTTTCTATGAAACTTTTAAAAACTGATATTGAACTATTGAAAATTGATAAGCCCGAAAAATTTTTAACATGTGGTTCGTCTAAAAAAGGCAAAGTAGTCGAATGTATAATATAACGTAATGTATAATGAGGGAAATAATAATCTATTAGGTAAATGTTCAATTTACGTAAGTAGTTGCTTGGAAAAAGTTCCAAAGATGGAAAATTAAAATTGAATTAAAATAAATTTTGATTTCATGAACAAGAAAGAGAAGAACGACTTAAATAAAATTAGGGATCCAAACATTTGGATTTACAAATTTTCTTCTTTTGGTCTCCGAATCATTCATACTTTTCGTTTTGTTTGACTGAATACAAATTATTTGATTATGATTTTTACATACATACATGCATACATACATACATACATACATACATACACACACACACATACATACATACATTCATACATACATACATACATACACACACACACACATACATACATACATTCATACATACATACATACATACATACATACATACACACATACATACATACATTCATACATACATACATACATACATACACACATACATACACACATACATACATACATTCATACATACATACATACATACATACACACATACATACATACATTCATACATACATACATACATACATACATACATACATAGATACATCATTCGTTTTTTCACATTCAAAGCCGGCTGGATTGTTTTAATTTCCTGATTATTTTTGCTAAATTCATAGATTTTAAATCGTTTTTATAGATGATTTTTGGGG
>NW_008705278.1:1434-2482 GCF_000326865.2 Helobdella robusta
TTAACTACTGGCAGAACTATCATCGCCAGCATCATCAGCGTTAAGGCTGTCACCATCATCACCATCATCACCACCACCACCATCATTATCATCATCATCCTTATTGTTGTTATTGATATCATTATCATCATCGTTCTTGTTGTTTTCAATAATTTTAATGTTGTCGCCATCCTCTTCAGACGTGGTGGCCACTGTTGTTGTTGTTGTTGATGACGTTGCTGCTGATGATGTTGTTGTTGTTGCGAAATTTTCATCAACAAATTTTTTTACCTCTCCAACGATTTCCTCTGTTACATTGTGTCGAACACCAACTCCAACGACGTTGTCAACATTTTGCTGCGCTGAATCATCTCTCTCGACATCTAGGAATCCATGCTGTTGATGTTGCGGTATTTGTGGTAGTGACGATGACGCTGTCGTTGCTACTACACCTTCCATGTCTATCTTATCAGGTTCAACAGCATCAGCTATCGGAGACATTTTGTCTTCATAATCTTCCGTTGATTGTGGCTCAGCAGAGGAAAGCATTCCGATTTTTGCAGTAACTTCATCGACCACCACATTTGTGGGCGTTGTGACGTCATTCTCCTTCTCGACAGACGCCTTCATACTCATTTCAGGATTTTCTGACTTCACTCCAACCATCCCTAAACTTTCAGATGCAGCTTCCACAACATTATCAGAAGTTGCGGCGACATGATCCTGGCTGGTTGCAGCAACAAAAGTTGTAGTAGCTGTAGTTGAAGCAACAGCAGAAGTGGCCGTAGTAGTAGTAGTAGTAGTAGTAGTGGCAACTGTAGACGCAACTTTCCCAGCTTTCAATTTGCTACCGAGCATCTGCCTGAGAAGAGGTGACTTGAAAGTATGCGAGAGAGCAGTTTCACTGCTGCTGTCGTTGTTGTCGTCACCACTGTCGCCGAGTTTCACGCCGCCGGCTACGAAAAAAGCGTTGCTAGCAGCTGCTGTTGTGGCTGCGGATGCCGTAGCAGTTGTGGCTGATGATGATTTTGAGTCGGTGTTGCTTTCACCAGCGACAGAAAGTTAGAAT
>NW_008705278.1:2532-4078 GCF_000326865.2 Helobdella robusta
AAACATCAACTTCAACATCAACAACCACATCAACTTCAACATCAACAACCACATTAACAACATCATCATCAACAACAACAGCAACAACAGCATCAACAACAGCAACTTCAACAACAACAATTTCAACAACAAAAACATTCAACTGCATCAATTCAGTTTAGCAAAATTTTTCCGCAGAAAAAAAAATGAAAAGTATGACCGCTACATACTTTTATAATTAAAAAAAATAACCGATGGTCATGTATACAAATACATACATACAAACAAACATACATACATACATACATACATACATGCATACATAAATACATACAAACATGCATACATACATACATACATACATACATACATACATACATACATATATACATACATACATACATACATACATACATACATACATACATACATACAAACAAACATATATGCATACATAAATACATACATACATACAAACAAACATATATGCATACAAAAATACATTCAAACATGCATACATACATACCTGCATACAAACATACCTGCATACAAACATACATACATACATACATACCTACATACATACATACATACATACAAACATACATACATACATGCAAACAAACATACATGCATACATAAATACATACAAACATGCATACATACATAGGTACATAGATACATACATACATATACACATACATACACACACACACACACAAATAGAGAATTCGCCTATCAAATCATAACATTGAACGACTTTGCTTAGAACACGTGCAGAAAATACACCACACCATCAATTATTCAATCGTAACCATTATCGTTATAATAACATCAACAAAAACCCAAACGGGTCAGAGGGTGGGGGCTAATTTAAAATTGAACTTTTATGGGCCAAAAAATGAAAGAATTTTACTGCTGTGGCTAGCGCTAAGCTGTTGGCTTTCTTTCGCTTATCGGGTAAATTTTTTCAATTTTCTACTTGATAAAAATACTGCACTTAAAAAAACAGCACCCCTCCTCTTCATTCGTCACTCTCAACAGCTCTTACATCAACAACAACATCAACAACAATAACAACATCAATAACAAAACCAACAACAACAACATCAACAACAACAACATCAACAACATCAACATCAGCCGCAAAAACAACAATAACAACAGCAGCTTCGATAATATCAGCAACAGCAACCAATAGTAGTATAACATCGCTACCAGTGCATCAACCATAACATCAACAACATGACATGAAAAACATTATGAACACAGCCAACGATATCAACAACATCAACATCAAAACATCAACAACAACAGCAAAATCAACAACAGCAACTACAACAAAATCAGCAATAACAACAACAACATTATTGACAAAGCTAACAACAGCTACAAAAAAACATCAAAGAACATTGAAGAGATTCTGGGTTCATTGACTTTCAGCTTTTCATAATAAATTTTCTTTGCTCTTTTGCAAATTTTGAAAGAGAATCTTAAACGCCATCTTAGATTGTTTGTATGTTTGTATGTATTTATGTTTGTTTGTATGTATGTATGTTTATATGTT
>NW_008705278.1:4128-5060 GCF_000326865.2 Helobdella robusta
TTCATTCATTCATTCATTCATTCATTCATTCATTCATTCATTCATTCATTCATTCATTCATTCATTCATTCATTCATTCATTCATTCATTCATTCATTCATTCATTCATTCATTTATTCATTTATTCATTCGTTCGTTCGTTCGTTCATTTGTTCATCCATTCATTCATTTATTCATTCATTCATTTATTCAGTCATTCATTCATTTATTCATTCGTTCGTTCGTTCATTTGTTCATCCATCCATGCGTCCACTTCTCCATCCATCCATCATCGAAGAAAGTTCTTTCTAACCGCGCAAATATTAAATTTCATTTTTTGTTTTTGTTGTTCCCTGCAAAAATTTAATCCCGTCTTAAATTAAATCTTTTTCCTGTAACCAAAAATACCAAATATTATTGTTATTATTATTTTTATTGTTATTATTATTTTCTTATAATTATTTTTTTGGCTTGTCGTTAAAATAATAAAATGGAATTTTTTGAACGTGTGCGTGTGTGTGTAATTGATACTAATTATATAACAAATATAATAATTAAATTATTTTTATAATATTAATAATAACAATAATAATGATATTTACTTTTGAAATATATCCAGTTGGTTTCTACAATAACTTTAATCTTTCATTGTTTAAAATTATGTCGCCGGTTTCTTTTAATGATGAGTTGATGGAGACT
This sequence comes from Helobdella robusta, assembly GCF_000326865.2. Classification (NCBI taxonomy): domain Eukaryota; kingdom Metazoa; phylum Annelida; class Clitellata; order Rhynchobdellida; family Glossiphoniidae; genus Helobdella; species Helobdella robusta. Next base: position 4,807 of record NW_008705278.1, read on the forward strand.
GTTGTAAGGAGGTTATCATACGGCATTCATTGCAACAGAAACAATTTTCGATAAAAATTTGAATATATTTTGTTTTGAATTGGACACAGTGGTTTTAAATTGACATTTCATTATTCTACCATTTCACAGTTTTAATTATTTTTCATGGAAATTTTTGAAAAATGGCAAAAAAATGATGACAATAGGTGTCTCCTCCGCAAAAATGTCTACCCTGGCTTTGGATAAAAAATTTTTCATTTTTTTTTGTTATTACT
>NW_008705278.1:7610-15062 GCF_000326865.2 Helobdella robusta
GTGCTACTACTAACAATAATAATTATTATTTATTATTATTATTATTATTAATTATAACTATTTGATTAATAATAAATTGTTTTCGAATAAAATCTTACTTACTAAAATCTACCTACCTACATATGAACACGCTGTAAATTTACAACATGGACAAACACACACACCACATCAACAAACATCAATAACAACTACAACAACAACAACAATATTAATAACAAAATTATGGTAATAATTATTATTTATTTATAATTTATATTTTTTAATGATAATATAATATTATCATTATATTATTTAAACATGAGTACAATTATGGAGCCTGCAAGTCGTTAGGTAGGTGCCGTTAGGACAAATAGATGGTCAACATACATACATACATACATACATACATACATACATACATACATACATACATACATACATACATACATACATACATACATACATACATACATACATACATACATACATACATACATACATACATACATACATACATACATACATACATACATACATACATACATACATATATACATACATACATACATACATACATAGATACATACATACATACATACATACATACATACATACATACATACATACATACATACATACATACATACATTAAAAAAGGTATGCAAAGCATTAATGTTGAAGTAAAAACAGTACAAAAAACATTAGATGAGGCACAGGAAATAAAAGAGAGAGAAAAAAACATTATGATGTTTAATGTAACTGAAGGAGATAATGACAGAGATCGAGTCAAGGAAATAATCAAGAAACTGTCGAGTGATATCAAAGATTCTGATATGAAAAGAATAATAAGACTGGGTAAAAGGGTTGAATCAACAAATAGGCCAATTTTGATAGTGATGGATAACATTTCAGCTAAAGAGTTGGTGATGAAGAGTTCATACAAACTTAAGCAAATGTCTGAAGAACTTAGTAAGGTATGGATTGCCAATGATCTGACTGCTGAACAGAGGAGTGAATTGAAAAGTTTGATTGCTAATGCAAAGTCAAGAGAAGCTGCATGTACGGGAGGTTTTTTATACAGGGTCAGAGGACCTGTGGGAAAGTGGCGGATCGTGAGTTTCAAAAAGTCATAAAAGGTAAAGGTAAAAGTCATAAGAAAAACAATGGTTGTAAAATGCTTAACAATGTTAAAATAGGACAAGGGCTTTTGAATATTAGGTCAATTTTGTCGAAATATGATAAAGTGTATGAGGTAATTTGCAATGGTTTGGATATCTTAGTTTTGACTGAAACATGGCATGGGTCCAGTAATGAAATTGCTGTTAGGCGGGCAATGCCACCAGGTTATAATTTTGTGGATTTTGTCAGACCTCATTTCATGGTGGATTAATAATTTATTTTAAAAAATGTTTTAATTTTAAACTCATCAGATTACCTGTGTTAAAGACTTTTGAGGCATTAGCCATTAAATTAAAAATAAATGGAACTCATATTGTTTTATTGGCTGTTTATAGACCAGGATCGGCTTTAATTTCATCTTTATTCTTTCAGGAACTTGTTGCTGTTTTAGAGATAATATCCTTGCTTAGTAACAATGTTGTCTTAGCTGGTGATTTTAGTGTGCATGTAGAGAAACACATGAATCCTCACAGTGTGTCATTATGTGAGGTTTTTGGTAATTTTAATCTTGTTAATAGAATAAATGAACCAACGCATGAATTAGGAGGTGTGTTAGACCTGATTATCACTTCTATGTCTTTTCCAGTTTTCGATATTCGAGTTCTGCCTCCGGGAGTTTTCTCTGATCATGGTTTGGTTCAGGCATGTTTATCAATTGATCAAGTTATAAGAATGAAAAAAAAGGATGGTTCGATCTTGGAAAAACATGAATCACGATCGTTTTATTTTTTGGTTCTTGATTCTCCTTTAAATAAATTATGCCAGGGTGGAAATACTGAGGATTTATGGAATTTATTTGAAAGCGAAATGACGAAAATCACTGAAATAGTTGCACCTTATCGTATGGTTGGGGTTAGAGATGATCCGATGGCACCTTGGTTTGATTCTGAATGTAGACGGTCGAAGGCTTATTGTAGAAAAATGGAAAAACGATATAGAAAAACGTTGAAGGAAGAAGATAAAAAAAACTGGCTAATGGCCATGAAAGCAAAAAGTTTCATATACACTCAAAAGAAAATCTATATTGGAAGGAGCTCGTTAAGGATAATCAAAATAATTCAAAAAAAATTTGGAGTATTATTAATAAATTGCTGTGTAAGGAAATTGGTAGTAGCAGTTTAAAACATGCCACTGACCATACAGCTCAAAAATTTTTAACGTTTTTCAATAATAAAATAGATAAAGTTCGAGAATTGACGAAGACTGCAGATTATCCAAACTTCAATCAGTCAAAGTTGAAAATGTGTTCTCTACTTTTCCAGTATGCACTGAAGATGATGTTAAAAGAATAGTTCTAAGTTCTCCATCAAAATCATGTTTGTTGGATATTTTGCCTACGCACATTTTTCAGAAACATATAAATTTGTTTACTAGGTTTTTAACCAGTTTTATTAACCTTTGTTTCAAACAAGGCAACTTTCCAAACAGACTTAAACATGCGATTGTTACATCGCTGTTAAAAAGACCAGGCATGGACATTAATGATTTAAACAACTATAGACCAGTGTCCAATCTTTCGTTTATTTCAAAGGTGATTGAGAGAATTGTTGCCAAGGAGCTGTTGACGCACATACGCCGGAACAACTTATTGCCTGTGTTTCAGTCAGGATATAGACAACATCATTCAACGGAAACGGCTTTGTTGCAGGTTTTATCGGTTTTGTTGGAAAACATCGATGTTGGAAATTCCTCCCTGCTGGTATTTTTAGATATGAGAGCAGCTTTTGACTGCGTTGATCACGATATCCTCTTAAGACGACTGGCGATCTGTTTTGGTTTATCAGGTAGAGTGGAATTATGGTTTCGGTCTTATTTGTTACAACGAACGCAACAGGTGTTATTTATGGATGATTTATCGGCAATTCATTTGGTTTCAACTGGTGTGCCACAGGGCTCGGTGTTAGGACTAATATTATTTTTGTTATATACGGCTGAGATTTTTAATATACTGGATTTTCATGGATTTATGGGTCACGCTTTTGCAGACGATATTCAGATAACAGTAAATGGACACCCAGAAAGATTCCAATCTATAGTTGATAACTTTGTCCAGTGTTTATCGGATATTAAAGACTGGATGGCAACAAATCGATTGAGGCTAAATCGGAGCAAGACTCAACTGTTGCCAGTTGGTGCATGGCAGCAGCTTTCTAAGATGAGTATAGATTCTGTTTTGATTGACGATTTGAATATACAATTTTGATCCACAGCAACAAGTCTAGGTTGGATATTAGATTCCAGATTGACAATGGTTGAACGTATAAAATTTTTATTCAGAGTAATTACTGTTCAATTACGAAAATTAAATTTGATAAGAAGATCAATAGATAAAAAAACGGCTGAATGTTTGGTTCATGCATTCATTCACTCGAGACTCGATTACTGTAATAGTTTGTATTATGGATTGCCGGAGAAGTCAATTGCTATGATTCAGTCTATTCATAATCGTGCAGCAAAAGTCGTGGCTGGTGGGGCAAAGTTTGATCATGTAACTCCTATATTTAAAGAACTGCACTGGTTGACGATTGAAAAAAGGGTGATTTTTAAAATATCTATGATCATGTTCAGATGTTTGAATGGATGCGCACCAAAATACCTCGTTGACAAATGTTTGCCACGAGTGGTTTCAACACGAACAATTCGACTTCGGTGTGATGAATTGAATTACATGATGGTTCCACCTACCCGTTTGAAGATTGGAACAAGAAATTTTTCAGTTTGTGGACCAGCTGTGTGGAATAGCCTTCCTTTTTATTTAAGAAATCATGGATTAAATTTAATTATGTTTAAGAAATTATTGAAAACTTACCTGTTTTTGTTGTAACAAACAATTTATGTTTATGATTTATTGAATTTATTTATAGATTTTATAGATGCGGTCATTCATGAATTTATTGCATTATTTATGATGGCGCCTTTGAGATAATAATTTAATTGGCGCTGTATAAATGTCCTGATAATAATAATAATAATACATACATACATACATACATACATACATACATACATACATACATACATACATACATACATACATACATACATACATACATATATACATACAAACAAACATTCATAAATACATAACTATTGTTGCTAATAACTTGGCATTGCTAGTTAAAACTTTTTTCTGATAATTGCATGTTTTACTTTCGAGAATTTGATATTTGAAAATCTGCACTTTTTGTTCCTACTTTAGACAAGACTGGTTCACTAAACTCTATTTAATATGTATGAGGGTGACAGTAAGATATTTTAAAAGCTATAACAATTTTGTCATTCTTTCGAGTTTTTTGAAGTTGAGTTTTTTTTCCGAAACTTAATTCCCTGTCTTTACTGTGACTGCGGACTGCAAAGCACAGTGAGAAGCTGACGTATTTGGAATGTTCACAAATACCGTTTCGATTCGTTTCGTTTAGTTGAGTGTATGTGTTTGGACAGATTGCATTTCTAAAATAACAACAATAATTTTGCACCGCAGATCACCACATTTGGGTTCATTTTCTGGGATTGTTTTGGAAGAGATTTCGTGTTTAAACCTTTAAACTGATCTCATTTATGTGAATTACAACTGCATGGTTAGTAGGAAGAGTTTTTGAAATGTTAGTTTCTATTGTGCTGTTTTATACAGCCTTCAAGTTTAGCTTAGAAATCTATAAGTATAAATAATTTTCATTCAGATGGATTGTGGTTAAATTTGAAACAGAAAATTATCCCGTTCTTACCATTATTTCTAAACTAGAGCCAATAGGTGGAGACATTTCGGAGTCTTTTTTCAATTCAGCAGGTTAAAAAAATACATAAGAAGTAATTATATTTCGTCATAAAATAAAACTTTTGTTGCAGTGTTTTTTATTTTTGTCGAAACATCAAACAAACAAACGCACGAAACAAAGAACAAACAAACATACGAAAATCATCTTTACAAACACCAACAAGACACCAATCCACCCATCCATTTGTCTACTATCTGTCCATCCAACCATCCATTCATCCATACACACACATACATACATACATACATACACATATATACATACATACGCACATACATACACATACACACACACACATACACACGCATACATTCATACATACACACATACAAACATACACACACACACACATGCACACCCATACATACATATATACATACATACACTCGCGCAAACATACAAAGTCCTCCGAGCTCACACACTTAATCTTTAACCGGGCATCGAATTGTACACGCTTCAATACATACAATCGCCCAGAAACATTTTGCCGATGCAACGCAAATATAAATACCAGGTTATCCAAACGTATTGTATGTTTGTGTACATCAGTCTGTGTGTGTGTGTGCGCGCATGTGTGTGTGTGTGTGCGTGTGTGTGAATGTGTCTAAGAATAGCTATTTCAGCATCCACTAGAATACAGAAGATACGTGCATGTTCTTACGTTTATAATTGTGCTGCATACAATTATTTAACCACATGTTATTATACGAATTGTGTGTCTGTGTTGTGTTTGTATTTATACTATATATATATACATATATATATTTATATATATATTTTTACAATATTCTATAAATTCTACCGAATGTTTGGCGTTAATATGTTTGTAGTTCGTTTAATAGACCATAATTTTATATATATATATATATATATATATATATATATATACAATATATGTATTTATATATATAAAGTATACTATGTCATGGTTTCGTATTGACGTAATTAACAACATCAACTTCCCCTCTTATCATCATCATCTTCATCATTATCAAAAAAAGCAACAACAACATAACCAGCGCAACAACATCATCATCAGCAACAACAACAACAACATCATTATTATTTTGTCAATGGCTTAGAATTTAAATTTCAAATCATTACTAACACCTGTGGGGAATTTATTTGTGTGTATGTGCGTGTGTCTGTGCGTGTCTCTGTGTGTGTGTTTGTATGTGTGTGTGTGCCTCTGTGTGTGTTTTTATGTGTGTGTGTGCCTCTGTGTGTGTTTGTATGTATGTGTGTGCCTCTGTGTGTGTTTGTATGTGTGTGTGTGCCTCTGTGTGTGTGCCTGCGTGTGTGTGTGCGTGTGTGTGTGTGTGTGTGTGTGTGTGTGTGTGTGTGTGTGTAGGCCCGAACAACTCTGTTACATAATTCATAATTTAAAATGGAATTTTAATTTTTTTTTCCTCTGAACTTCATTAGGCTGCCCTTTAAACAAATGAATGAATGAGTAAATGATGAATGAAAGAAAAGCGGAAAGATGCACATAACAGGTCGAATGAATGATTGAATGAAAAATAAATGAATGAACGAATGAAAGATTGAGTGAGACTAATAAGTCTATGATTGAATAAGTGAATGGATGAATGAATGAATGAATCAATCAATTAATCAATAAATCAATGACCTAGAGAACAAATAAATGAATGAGTGAATGAATGAATGAATGAATGAACGAATGGAATGAATGAATGAATAAATGAATGAATGAATGAACGAACGAACGATCGAACGAACGAACGAACGAATGAATGTAGACAACTGAAATGATGAATAATTGAAAGACAAAACTACAAAACGAACAGATGAAAATTTGCGAACGAAGGTACGAAACAAACCATAGAGTGAACAAACGAACGAACGAACGTTAAGAACAAACAATCAAATAGACGAACGAACGAACGAACGAACAAATCAAAAATCGGTTTTACTCGACTTTTATTTTCAAAAAAAAAAAAATAACGAAAGAATAACGACATATGAATGCATGCGAAAATGCAATATGCAATAAATTTATGAACATATATCATTCAATTATTATTCATCTATCATTATTAATTTATAATTAACATTTTATTATTATTTATTTTTTATTATTATTAAATTATTATTATTTATTTATTTATTATTACTGATAGCGTAGGTAAGAATTATTTATTTATAAGTTAAATAATATATGACACTATGATAAAAACATCAGCCAAGTGTATCTTTTTTTCTTTGTATGTTCGTATCTTTGTTTGTTTGTACCTTTGTTTGTTTCTTTGTATGTTCGTATCCTTGTTTGTTTCTTTGTATGTTCGTATGTCTGTTTGTTTGTCAGTTAGCTTGTTTGTATGATTGTATGTCTGTTTGTTTGTTTGTCTCTTAGTTTGTTTGCTACATTAAAATTACATTGTACGAGTTATGCAACATGTGATCTATGAAAAATTCATCTCCAGTAACCTCTCCCCCCTCTCTCTCTATATATATATATTCTTTATACACACACACACACACACACACACACACACAC